>NC_057801.1:352377284-352677284 GCF_018294505.1 Triticum aestivum
CACTCAGGTGGGAGCTCCAGTGGCTCTGGCCACGACGGCGACGAGGCACGGCGGCGGCGAGCTTCGGCCGTGGTGGAAGAAGGAGCTAGGGGACGAAATCAGGTGCGGGGAGTGAGGGGAAGAGAAGAGGAGCTCACGGGGAGTCGGACGAGACGCTAAGTGGGCTCGGGGACGTCCTGTTGGCGGTGAATCGAACGGCGGCGATTGCCGGCCGTGGCGATGAAGATGGCGGTGATGGCGTGGCTACAGGGCACCCGGCGTCGCATGCGTCGTGGTGGAGCTTCATGGGGTCGGGACGGAGCTCAGGGGTGTGGAGAGGGAGCGAGGGGGTGGCTGTGGCCGCGAGGGAGCTCGTCGGTGACGACGGCTCCGTTCGGTCCAGGCGGGAGAGAGGGAGCAGAGGAGGGAGGGTCGAGGGGGGGAGAGTGAGCGAAACGGTCAGCGGGATCGGGACGGCCTGCGGGAGTCGTCCATGCGGCCAGGGGCTCGTCGGCAAGCAGGAGGTGGCCGCGCGGCCGTGCGCGTGCGAGCACGCAGCTGCTTCGGGGCGAGGGGAGGAAGACGACGGAGGGCTGCAGTGGTGGGTTGGGCCGGCTTCTGCTGGGCCACCAGGTGGGTGGGCCTCAGGTAAGCGTCGGGTAAGTTTTCTCTGCTCTGTCTTTTACTTATTGTTTTCTATTTTTTTCTGCAGCTTTGTGGCTTTATTAAAAATACTAAATCAATCCCAAAAATCATGCAACTGCTCATGACCACTGTTAGAAATATATCCTACAGTAAACATTTCAGTTTGGGATTATTCGAGCATTTAAAATATTTTATAGTATTTAAATGCCCAAATGCAAATAAGTAATGATTTAAATTCAAAGTCCCAAAAATAAATCCTTTTAAAATGTTCATCATTTTTGGTTTGGATCAAAACCCTTGCCAAAAATATTAAACATCTAAGGAGAGCATTTTGGAGCAATGAATGAGATTTTAGGGTTTTTTTGCCCTTCTTTTATTTAGGGTTTTGAGGCTTCCAATTTCCCTCAGTTCAAATTTCAGAATTTAAACATGATGCACACACCAGGCAGCACCAGAAGCTAGGGATGTGACAACTCACCCCCACTAAACAAGAATCTCGCCTCGAGATTCAAGCGTAGGGTAGGATGAAGGGGAAACGCAACTAGTACAATCTTCATGATCCAGGTTGCACTTCAAATGAACGTTGATTTGAACACCATCTTTGTCTTGTCGTCTTGCTCTGAGAACTCCAGCTAATCATGACAAGAAGAGGAAAGGAAAACTCTGGAAGGATCGGTCTTCTCGAAGGTCGAACAACTCAGGATTAACTCCCGGAATGTGACATAGCAACATCTCTCGAGCTGAGAGACGAAGCATACCTCTAGAGGGATGGAGTGGAGCAGGTGACGAGGTTCACTAGGTAGACAACAATTCCAGATTTAAGAATGTGGCGATCGGTTGTCAACGTAGCGAGGAGTTGAATTGCCATGATACCACGACGAAACATCCTGGAGAAGGGTGATTCGTAGATTATTATCTTAAGTGGCAAAAAGAATTACCTTTGATATAGAGATCATTGAGACTCTCTATATCAGCCGAAGGCAAAACACAGCAATCGATTGGCGGGGGTCGGTAGAATGGCATACTGGGACTTGGATGATGTGGATTACCTTGTTGAAGACAACATAATGGATGAATTTGCTTATCACCGGAAATGGAAGAGACCCATGGTAGAATGGCACATTGGCGGTGCAAGCTGGGAACAAAATGCAAATGCTGGGAATGATTCTGGTAACTGGGGAAGAACCCAACAATAAAGAGTGAATTCACTGTTTGAGAAGGTCACAGCATTGCCGAGGGAACTGAGAGCATCCCAATTAGAGCCGATGATAACACGTAGCGCTTGTGCGTGCTCTCAAGAACTTGAGCATTTCCACAATCATCAAGGTTTTATCAACAACCGCGTCAAGGGTGCTGACAACACAACATACTACCATGATGAATAGCGATGGACGATGTAGCTGCGAAGGAAGATAACATCAACTCAGATTTCACCCTAGCGAGGCCAAGGAAACAAAATCTGGATGATCGACCGAGAGACATTTAGCACTCCGCTTCTAATGTTCTTCTTGACGTGCTAGCGTAACCCATTCATAGATATGGTTTGCTAACTAGAACATCAAGTAAAGGTCGGACTTCGGGAGCAATAGAATCCATAAGGAACAATTACGGAGGTAAATCCTACGAAATCCTTATGGGGAGGTGGCCAACTTCCTCAAACAAGATACTACAATAATAGGTCTTCCGGCTGGGTGTGTTGGCCACGACATCCACTTTACCGGTTATCGAGGGACCAATATTATAGTTCTTGGGAAATATTCCAACCATCATATCTGCCTGAGACTCAGATCTGGTTGGTGTCAGGATATTCCAGACTCATCGAGTCTAGGAAGAAAAATGAAAGTTTGCAACACAAATCGACGAGATGACGTTGCGAGATTCTCAGAAAATGAACTACGATAGCAAGCTCCAAAACATGAGCTGGTTCTGCTACAAACATGTGAACANTCCACTGCCTTAGCAAACTGCATCGTAGAAACGATTGCAGAGAGCCTCTATGCTGCATCATCTGTGAGTGCCCGGGCCATTTCGGCCGTGACTGCCCGCTGAATCCTAGATCCAAGGCTGCTAGGAGCCAAGCTAATCCGCTGCCGCGTAGAGGGCCAGTGCACGACCGCCTCCATTTCTCCACTCCACATCCGCCTGCCGCCGTGTAGCCATCCGCCGCCATGGAGCGCCTCAACATCCTCGACCCGTCCCGTCGCCCCAGGCACAGTTGCAAGGTGGTCGTGGCCTCGCCGGCACTGGACCATGAGATCTTCGTGCTGCGACGCCAGGCCGTGACCCTCACCGCGGCCGGCGAGCACCGCTCGACGGCCAGCCCCATGGCCGTGGGCCAGGTCCTCAAAGAGCAGCTGCGCATCCTGCCGCACCAGCTGTGGATCACGCGCCATCGTCGTGAAGACTTTTTCATCAGATTCAACCTACCGGCGCACTGCAACGACGTCTTCAGGCTGGGCTCCATCACCGTCGACGGCACCAAGCTCTTCATCAGGCCGTGGCATGACCATGCCCACGCAGTCACCCAGAAGTTCAACCTCCACGTCCGCATCGTCATCGAAGACATGCCTCAGCACTTCTGGTCGGTGGCTGGGGCGGAGGAGGCGCTTGGCTGCAGGGTGGACAGGCTCGACAGCCGCACGCAAGAGCGAGACCACACCAAGTCTTTCGCTTGCTGGATTTGGGTGTGGGATGTTGGCCTCATCCCGACGAAGCACACATTCTGGGTGATGCCAGGAGGCGCCGGCCACGTCGAGGAGATGCTGGGCTACTCTCCACCCGGGCGTGCGGTTGCAACCCCACCCACGGCGGAGCGCCACGACATTCTCATCCACATCGACCTCGTTGAAAACTGGACACCATACCCGCCCCGATCCCCGCCTTCAGGGCAGAGCGGCCTGCCATTCGACGACTCTGATGATGAAGACCGTCCCATGCCGAGGCTGTACCCGGGTACATGGAAGAAAGGAACCGAAGATGGCCAGAAGGAGCCACGGCAGATCAGGAAGATTTCCCAGGCGGTCGACTCCGGCTGCCGGGGCATGCCGCGTGGGGAGCGCAGGCGTGACGGCGACGGCGATGACAACGGTGGGCGCTGGTCCTGGAAGGATACTCTCCTGGGACAGTGCCGCGCAGACAAGAACCAAGTGCAGTAGCAAGGCTCCTCCTCCCCGTGGCGCCGTAGCCGCTCGCTGCCCGGCCAGCGTCGGTTAGGCGGCTCAAGGGGCAGAGACCACTCCAGGCGCCGCTCGTCAGAAGGACGCTGCCAAGCTCCATCTGCACTGCTGCAGGCCCCGTGTCCGCTCCTCCAGGCACTGACGGCGACGGGAAAGGCTCCGGCAGCGGCGGACTCGGTGGTCGACGACGGCCCAATCGCCAGCTTCTTCGCCGGCAACGCGCATGCAATCTAACCGTTGGGTGGGGTCGACTGCATGGCGGCTGAGCTAGAGGCTCATGCAGCCCGCATGGTGGCGGCCCCGCTCAGCTTCGATGGGCCACAGTAGGTGGCTGTCTCCCCCCTCCACGGCCCGGGCGACGCCCTCGACCCAACCCTGGCTAGGCCACTGCTGGCCCTGTGTCAACGCCAACTGCTGCAGCCGACGACGACGCAGCTGCAGCTTGGTGCAGTCATGCAGCAAGTTTGCAACCTGTAGATTGCTGCATCCCCTGAAGCGCCTCCACTGCCGCTGCCCCCCTTTTCCAGGACGTGCAAGCCCCCATCATCGCCGCTGCTCCGATCGCCGCTGGCCGCCGCTCCTCAGCTCCACCCAAGACCCGGGCGAGCCCTGCCCCGATGCGCAAGAGCGCTCGTCACGCTGTGGCGCAGCCTGGGGTGCCTGTCATTCAGCGGGCGGCTCTGTGCCTGGTCAGGGAGCTGGGGCTGCTCGGTCCCAAAGCAAAGATGACTCCCAAAGCTGCTGAAGATCTCATCCGCAAGTTTGACGAGCCTCTCACCGATGAGGACATAGACGCCATTGCCAAGCTCACGGACTGGATGACGATGCGCTGCGGATTGCAGCACGCATGGCCGAACCTGATGCTGTTGCCCATAGGGCCATAGTTTAGTTATGTTATGTCGTTTTACGACTAGTCTGCAGCAGCAGCCAGCCTTAAGCTGGTTCAAGTTAGGGTGTTTCCCTCTTTCCTCATGTAGTAGACTGTGGTTAGATAGGCGCCTGCTTAGTCTTGGGGATATTGGTGGAAGCTGGCGCTCCACTGTTATGATGGTGGTCTATCTGTTATCATCTGCTAGTAGTAATGGTATTCGCTGTTGGAGCAATCCCTGGTTTTCCTATGAATGACAACCATTGTCCAATTATGAGCTGGAATGTACGTGGTATGAATCTTCCAGCCAAGAGAGCCACCATTTGCAAAGTTGCAGAGTCACACAGGTTGGTGATACTCTGTCTGCAAGAAACCAAGATCGAGGTGTGGAACAGGGACTTTGTGAAGGAGGTAGGAGGGGCTGCAATGGCAAACTGCATTGTGCTGCCGGCCATTGGCACCACAGGAGGGGCTGCAATCTTTTGGAACAGCAGCATGGTCTCTGTTGTTCACACGCGGTCGGCCAATTCACCATTATAGCCAAGGTGACAGTACTACACTCTGCAGTTTCTTTCTGGATAACAACGGTGTATGGCCCCTCAGAGGATGCCCGAAAAGAGGATTTCCTCCATGAGATTGCTGCAAATGCACCTCCGGTGACAGTACCATGGCTTATTAATGGATATTTCAACATTATATATGAGGCTAAAGATAAGAACAACCTGAATTTAAATAGGAGAATCATGGGTAGATTTCCAGCAGCATTAGACGTAGCCGAGCTTCAAGAGGTCAAGTGCAAAAATCATAGGTTCACATGGAGCAACGAGAGGCAAAAACCAACACTTGTTAGTATAGACAAGTTCTTCTGCAACCTTGGTTGGGAATCCTTGTTCCCCAACTCGGTGCTGATGGTGGCATCGACCGCCTGCTCGGACCACTGTCTGCTCTTTCTAGCCAGTTTGACAGTGCCGTTTAGATAAGCAAGATTCAAATTTGAATCTTTTTGGCCTCGTTTCCCGCACTTCCAGGAGACAGTCCTGCGAGCGTGGGATCGGACGATCATGCACCCATGTGCTTTCCTTAGGCTCAAGGTGAAGATGGATAGAACTGCAAAAGACCTCAAGATATGGAGCAAAACTCTGTTCAGCCAAGTAAAGTTGCAGTTTCACATTGCAAATGAAGTGGTGCTCCGCCTTGATGTGGCCCAGGAGCGAAGGGTGCTATCCGAGGTCGAATTCCAGCTACGCATGTGTTTGAAAATGAAGCTCCTAGGCCTGGTAGCAATTGAAAAGGCAAGAAAAAGGCAAGCCTCAAGGATCTATTGGCTCAAAATGGGTGATGCTAGCACAAGATTTTTCCGCGCCAAGATGTGCTCTTGAAGAAGAAAGAACTTCATCCATTCCTTGCACCACAGAGGAGCAACTGTCACCTAACACAAAGAGAAAGAAGAGGCGATCGATGAGCACTTCAAAGAGCTCATCGGAACACTGACTCCTCGCAGGACAACCCTCAACTGGCAGCTGCTACAATTGCCAATAGTCCAGGCTGCTGGCCTTGATAATTCCATCTCTAAGGACAAGGTGTGAGCAGCAATCAAAGACTCCCTGATGGAAAAGCCCCAGGGTCGGACAGCTTCATTGGCATGTTCTTCAGAGTCTGCTAGGAGACGATCAAGAGAGACATCATGCAAGTGTTCGAGCAGTTTTATCACCTGGCCGGCGGCGATTTCAGGAGCCTCAACACTGCCATGGTGACCCTTCTGCCCAAACGAGATGGAGCTACTGCCGTGGCTGACTACCGCCCTATAAGCCTCACCCACTCCGTGGCAAAACTGCTGGCAAAGGTGCTATCCATCAGACTCTCCAAAGTTATTCAACAAGTCATATCACCAGCTCAATCTGCCTTCTTGAAGAGCAAAAGCATCCAAGACAACTTTTTATACGTCCAAAATGGTGTTCGTGCGCTGCACAGAAGAAAGATACCGGCTGTGCTAGTCAAACTTGATATCACTAGATATTTTGACACCATCTCCTGGGAATACTTGCTTGAACTTCTAAAAAAGCTTGGTTTCAGCGCTAGATGGAGGGACTGGATAACCATGCTCCTCGCCTCCTCCAGCTCAACTTTTATGTTAAACGACATTCCGGGCCAGAGCATCGATCACTGGAAGGGCCTCAGGCAGGGTGACCCGCTGTCTCCTCTCCTCTTCATCCTGGCTACTGACCCCCTCCACCGCCTCCTTCAGCTCACTGTGGAGCAAGGCCTAATCCAGCCCCTGCCTGGCAGAGAGATCAAACTGAGAATCAACCTTTACGCTGACGATGCAGTGATTTTCTCAAACCCAGTCCAGCAAGAGTTCGCAAACCTAATGGAGATCATCAAAAACTTCGGCAAGGCATCAGGCCTGAATATAAATTGTCAGAAATCTTCAGCAACACCCATTCAATGTGAAGATGTCAATCTTGAGCTTGTGCTGTAGAGTTTCGGGGGGTAGGTGGCAAGTTTTCCAATGACATACCTCGGTCTGCCGATCACGCTCAGCAGAATGTGAATGGTGCATCTCCAATTCGTCCTGGACCGTATCCGGGCGCGGCTAGCCGGATGGAAGGGTAAGCTGATGACCATCGCAAGCCGTAGGGTACTCGTCCGAGTAGTTTTGAGCTCACTGCCAACCTACACCCTGACTTTCCTAACGGTGCCAAAGTAGTTCTTCAAAGACATCGACAAGTCGCGGCGTCATTTTCTGTGGGCACAAGAAGAAGAACTAACAGGGGGCAAATGCAAGGTGGCATGGGCCAAGGTGTGCTCACCGATCGAGTTTGGAGGGCTGGGGATCATGAACCTAGAGCTCTTCAGCCGGGCCCTGAGGATCCGGTGGCTATGGAACTCATGGAAGCACCCTGACAGGCCTTGGATTGGCACAACGCTGCCCTGTGATCGCAGCGACCATGCCCTCTTCAGTGCAGCTACCACGGTGTAGCTGGGAGATGGCCAGACAGCAGGTTTCTGGACTTGCTACTAGGCTGGCGGCGAGACACTCTTGCTCTCCTACCCCAGCCTGTTCAAGCACTCCAAGAGGAAGAACAGAACAGTGAGCGCGACCCTAGCAAATGACAACTAGATTAGGGACCTGGCACACGGCAACACATCACCCCTCCTCCAGGATTTCATAAGGATGGCAAGAAGAATCAGAGCGTCCGTGGAAAACAGAAACCCTGATATGCCCGACAGTATCAGATGGAACCTGGAGGCGAGCGGCCAGTTCTTAGTCCGTTCGGCCTATCAAGTTCAGTTCAAAGGGCTCTACAAGTCACCGTTCAAGGACGTGTTCTGGGACGCTTGGGCACCGGGCAAGATCAAGATCTTCACTTGGCTACTCCTCTTGGAAAAGCTATGGTGTAATGACAGATTGCAGCGCTGTGGATGGCCAAACAGTTATTTCTGCCAAACCTGCTTAAGGAACCTTGAATCAGCTGTGCACCTATTCTGGCATTGCAATTTTGCCAAAGCAATTTGGATGGAGATCGCCTCATGGTCAGGATGCCAGGCCATGCACCCAGACAAGTGGAAAGCTTTTAACAGTGCCACACAAATTGCAGAGGAGATGATCTCTAGGACAAGAGGTACAACCAAAAAGGAGCCAAATCTTTAGCCATGATCATTCTGTGGGAGCTTTGGCTTGAGAGAAACCAGTGTACGTTCAAAGGAAAGGTCGCCAACAAGGAGGGGGTGATTGCTGCAATCCGAGCCAAACTAGAGCTCTGGAGACAAGCAGGAGCAACGTGCCTAGAGCACCCATTCATTGAACCACCAGCCGACATAGGCTAATAAGGCGAGGGCTGCCTATAGCCCTCTTTTTTTCTTTCTTTCAGTTTTCCCTTTTCCTTCTGATCCTCGGATCATCACCATGTATTGTTTTTCCGCTGCTTTCTGCTATCATCAATGCAAACCAGCAATGCTGGGTCTTTCAAAAAAATGTTTCCATGGGTAAAGCATCAAATTGTCGAAGGAACAAATTGGCAGGTCACAGACCGGGTAGCATGTGATGGTTTGGTCATGTTTGGAGTTTTACGCAAAGTCCCATATGGCAGGGATGCTACAAAATTGCAAGGTAAGGAAGGTAAGGATGTTGAGGACTTGCATGCAAAAAACATGGATGCTGAGGATCCCAATGACTTGGAAGGTAAGGATGTTGAGGACTTGCATGCAAAAAACTTGGATGCTGAGGATCCCAATGACTTGGAAGGTAAGAATACTGAGGACTTGCATGCAAAAAACTTGGATGCTGAGGATCCCAATGATTTGGAAGGCAAGGATGGTGTGGACTTGCATGCAAAAAACCTGGATGCTAAGAATCCCAATGACTTGGAAGGTGAGGACAGTGAGGAGTTGGATGCAAAAAAGTTGGATGCACAAGGCGTGGATGCTAAGCCTATGATTTTATATATCACATGACTTGTCTGTTTACAGGAGCAAGACTGGATGCTGTAACTTGTAAATGTAAAAAGTTGGAAAGTCAGGATTACCCATGCGCACATATATTCTGCGTTCTGGATCACCTTGGTGTACGCACATTTCCAAAAAAATGTGAAGAAAAGAAGGACAATGCATGCCAAGCCAGCGTTCCCTTCTTCGAGGACTGCGAATACTCATGAATGGTCTGATCACATGAATAAGTATCATCAACTATGCAACATGGTTAGTGACGCTTTATTCACAGCCGTAGCTAGTGATTCACAGTCAGAAACATGTGATGGAGCTCCTCCGAAGTATATTGGTTGATGGAGAAAAAATTTATTTGGATGAAGGCTATAAATTGTTTGTTTCTTTGCCGACATACTTCTCTGCTGCTCGCGAATGCTACACTGATGACATGGAAAATCCAATCAAAATAGTTCCAAAAGGGAGACCAACTACTGAAGAATCGAACAAGAGGATTAAATCCAGGCGCGAGCGGATGAGAGGGAAAAAATAAACGAAGTTAGTGCACATGTTTATCTCATTGTTCATTTCCATACATGATTACAGTGTTAATATGTTCTCCGGGAGAGTTTTCACATGTATTTCTTCAATTTACGCAGGAACAAATTGGGGAAATCAAAGGTCACAAGGAGGAAGAAGCAAAAAGAGAAAGACTCGGAGACAGAAGAAGACATAGAGTCAGATACAGAAGAAGAGAAAGATTAAAAAAATCAACAAAGTTAGCGCACATGTTAATCTCATTATTCATTTCCATACATGCTTACAGTGTTAATATGTTCTCCCAGAGAGTGTTCACATGTTTTTCTTCTATTTACGCATGAAAAAATTGGGGAAATCGAAGGTCACAAGGAGGAAGAGGCAAAAAGAAGAGACAGAGTCAGATACAGAGGCAGATACAGAAAAAGAGGAAGATTCAAGTATAGAAGAAGAGGAAGATTCAGATGTAGAAGAAGAGGGAGATTCTGATGGGGAACGTTGCAGAAAACAAAACTTTTCCTATGGTTTCACCAAGATCAATCTATGAGTTCATCTAGCAACGAGAGAGAGGAGTGCATCTACATACCCTTGTAGATCGAGCGGAAGCGTTCAAGAGAACGAGGTTGAGGGAGTCGTACTCGTCGTGATCCAAATCACCAGAGATCCTAGCGCCGAACGGACGGCACCTCCGCGTTCAACACACGTACGGTCAGCCTGACGTCTCCTCCTTCTTGATCCAGCAAGGGGGAAGGAGAGGTTGATGAAGATCCAGCAGCACGACGGCGTGGTGGTGGATGCAGCAGGGATCCCAGCAGGGCTTCGCCAAGCGTCTGCGGGAGGGAGAGGTGTAGCAAGGGGGAAGGGAGGCGCCAAGTGCAAGGGTGCGGCTGCCCTCCCCCCTCTTTATATAGGGACCCCAGGGGGGCGCCGGCCCTAGGAGATGGGATCTCCTAGGGGGGGACAGCGGCCAAGGGGGGTGCCTTGCCCCCCAAGGCAAGTGGAGGCGCCCCCTCCCCTAGGGTTCCCAACCCTAGGCGCAGGAGGGGCCCAAGGGGGGGGCGCACCAGCCCACCAGGGGCTGGTTCCCCTCCCACTTCAGCCCATGGGGCCCTCCGGGGTAGGTGGCCCCACCCGGTGGACCCCCGGGACCCTTTTGGTGGTCCCGGTACAATACCGGTGACCCCCGAAACTTTCCCGATGGCCGAAATTCGACTTCCCATATATAATTCTTTACCTCCGGACCATTCCAGAACTCCTCGTGACGTCCGGGATCTCATCTAGGACTCCGAACAACTTTCGGTTTGCTGCATACAAATATCTCTACAACCCTAGCGTCACCGAACCTTAAGTGTGTAGACCCTACGGGTTCGGGAGACATGTAGACATGACCGAGACGGCTCTCCGGTCAATAACCAACAGCAGGATCTGGATACCGTTGGCTCCCACATGCTCCTCGATGATCTCATCGGATGAACCACGATGTCGAGGATTCAAGCAACCCCGTATACAATTCCCTTTGTCAATCGGTATGTTACTTGCCCGAGATTCGATCGTCAGTATCCCAATACCTCGTTCAATTCGTTACCGGCAAGTCACTTTACTCGTACTGTAATGCATGATCCCGTGACCAGACACTTGGTCACTTTGAGCTCATTATGATGATGCATTACCGAGTGGGACCAGAGATACCTCTCCGTCATACGGAGTGACAAATCCCAGTCTCGATCCGTGTCAACCCAACAGACACTTTCGGAGATACCAGTAGTATGCCTTTATAGTCACCCAGTTACGTTGTGACATTTGGTACACCCAAAGCACTCCTACGGTATCCGGGAGCTACACGATCTCATGGTCTAAGGAAAAGATACTTGACATCGGAAAAGCTCTAGCAAACGAACTACACGATCTTGTGCTATGCTTAGGATTGGGTCTTGTCCATCACATCATTCTCCTAATGATGTGATCCCATTATCAACGACATCCAATGTCCATAGTCAGGAAACCATGACTATCTGTTGATCAATGAGCTAGTCAACTAGAGGCTCACTAGGGACATATTGTGGTCTATGTATTCACACGTGTATTACGATTTCCGGATAACACAATTATAGCATGAATAAAAGACAATTATCATGAACAAGGAAATATAATAATAATCCTTTTATTATTGCCTCTAGGGCATATTTCCAACAGTCTCCCACTTGCACTAGAGTCAATAATCTAGTTACATTGTGATGAATCGAACACCCATAGAGTTCTGGTGTTGATCATGTTTTGCTCGTGGAAGAGGTTTAGTCAACGGATCTGCGACATTCAGATCCGTATGTACTTTGCAAATATCTATGTCTCCATCTTGAACATTTTCACGGATGGAGTTGAAACGATGCTTGATGTGCCTGGTCTTCTTGTGAAACCTGGGCTCCTTGGCAAGGGCAATAGCTCCAGTGTTGTCACAGAAGAGAGTGATCGGCCCCGACGCATTGGGTATGACTCCTAGGTCGGTGATGAACTCCTTCATCCATATTGCTTCATGCGCTGCCTCCAAGGCTGCCATGTACTCCGCTTCACATGTAGATCCCGCCACGACGCTCTGCTTGCAACTGCACTAGCTTACTGCTCCACGATTCAACATATACACGTATCCGGTTTGAGACTTAGAGTCATCTAGATCTGTGTCGAAGCTAGCATCGACGTAACGCTTTACGATGAGCTCTTTGTCACCTCCATAAATGAGAAACATGTCCTTTGTCCTTTTCAGGTACTTCAGGATATTCTTGACCGCTGTCCAGTGTTCCTTGCCGGGATTACTTTGGTACCTTCCTACCAAACTTACGGCAAGGTTTACATCAGGTCTGGTACACAGCATGGCATACATAATAGATCCTATGGCTGAGGCATAGGGGATGGCACTCATCTCTTCTTTATCTTCTGCCGTGGTCGGGCATTGAGCCGAGCTCAATCTTACACCTTGCAATATAGGCAAGAACCCTTTCTTGGACTGATCCATATTGAACTTCTTCAATATCTTATCAAGGTATGTGCTTTGTGAAAGACCTATTAGGCGTCTCGATCTATCCCTATAGATCTTGATGCCTAATATGTAAGCAGCTTCTCCAAGGTCCTTCATTGAAAAACACTTATTCAAGTAGGCCTTAATGCTGTCCAAAAGTTCTATATCATTTCCCATCAGAAGTATGTCATCTACATATAATATGAGAAATGCTACAGAGCTCCCACTCACTTTCTTGTAAACGCGGGCTTCTCCATAAGTCTGCATAAACCCAAACGCTTTGATCATCTCATCAAAGCGAATGTTCCAACTCCGAGATGCTTGCACCAGCCCATAAATGGATCGCCGGAGCTTGCATACCTTGTTAGCATTCTTAGGATCGACAAAACCTTCCGGCTGCATCATATACAGTTCTTCCTTAAGATAGCTATTAAGGAATGCCGTTTTGACGTCCATCTGCCATATCTCATAATCATAGTATGCGGCAATTACTAACAAGATTCGGACGGACTTCAGCTTCGCTACGGGAGAGAAAGTCTCATCGTAGTCAACTCTTGAACTTGCCGATAACCCTTAGAGTCCGCGTCCATCTTCTTCTTAAAGATCCATTTGTTTTCTATCGCTCGCCGATCATCGGGCAAGTCTGTCAAAGTCCATACTTCATTTTCATACATGGATTCTATCTCGGATTGCATGGCTTCAAGCATTTGTTGGAATCTGGGCCCGCCATCGCTTCTTCATAGTTCGAAGGTTCGCCGTTGTCTAACAACATGATTTCTAGGACAGGGTTGCCATACCACTCTGGCATGGAACGTGTCCTTGTGGACCTACGAAGTTCAGTAGCAACTTGATCCGAAGTACCTTGATCATCTTCATTAATTTCCTCTCCAGTCGGTGTAGGCACCATAGGAACATTTTCCTGAGCTGCACTACTTTCCGGTTCAAGAGGTAGTACTTCATCGAGTTCTACTTTCCTCCCACTTACTCCTTTCGAGAGAAACTCTTTTTCCAGAAAGGATCCGTTCTTGGCAACAAAGATCTTGCCTTCGGATCTAAGGTAGAAGGTATACCCAATGGTTTCCTTAGGGTATCCTATGAAGACGCATTTTTCCGACTTGGGTTCGAGCTTTTCAGGTTGAAGTTTCTTGACATAAGCATCGCATCCCAAACTTTTAGAAATGACAGCTTAGGTTTCTTCCCAAACCATAATTCATACGGTGTCGTCTAAACGGATTTAGACGGAGCCCTATTTAAAGTGAATGTAGTTGTCTCTAGAGTGTATCCCCAAAATGATAGTGGTAAATCGGTAAGAGACATCATAGATCGCACCATATCCAATAGAGTGTGATTACGACGTTCAGACACACCGTTATGCTGAGGTGTTCCAGGCGGCGTGAGTTGTGAAACGATTCCACATTTCCTTAAGTGCGTACCAAATTCGTGACTTGAATATTCTCCTCCACGATCTGATCGTAAGAACTTTATCTTTCGGTCACGTTGATTCTCTACCTCATTATGAAATTCCTTGAACTTTTCAAAGGTCTCAGACTTGTGTTTCATCAAGTAGACATACCCATATCTACTTAAGTCATCAGCGAGAGTGAGAACATAACGATATCCTCCACGAGACTCAACGCTCATTGGACCGCACACATCAGTATGTATGATTTCCAATAAGTTGGTTGCTCGCTCCATTGTTCCGGAGAAAGGAGTCTTGGTCATTTTGCCCATGAGGCATGGTTCGCATGTGTCAAATGATTCATAATCAAGAGACTCTAAAAGTCCATCAGCATGGAGCTTCTTCATGCGCTTGACACCAATGTGACCAAGGCGGCAGTGCCACAAGTATGTGGGACTATCGTTATCAACTTTACATCTTTTGGTATTCACACTATGAATATGTGTAACATCACGTTCGAGATTCATTAAGAATAAACCATTGACCATCGGGGCATGACCATAAAACATATCTCTCATATAAATAGAACAACCATTATTCTCGGATTTAAATGAGTAGCCATCTCATATTAAACGAGATCCAGATACAATGTTCATGCTCAAACTTGGCACTAAATAACAATTATTGAGGTTTAAAACTAATCCCGTAGGTAAATGTAGAGGTAGCGTGCTGACGGCGATCACATCGACCTTGGAACCATTCCCGACGCGCATCGTCACCTTGTCCTTCGCCAGTCTCGGCTTATTCCGCAACTCCTGCTTTGAGTTACAAATATGAGCAATGGCACCGGTATCAAATACCCAGGAGCTACTACGAGTACTGGTAAGGTACACATCAGTTACATGTATATCACATATACCTTTAGTGTTGCCGGCCTTCTTGTCCGCTAAGTATTTGGGGTAGTTCCGCTTCCAGTGACCCTTCCCTTTGCAATAAAAGCACTCAGTCTCAGGCTTGGGTCCATTCTTTGATTTCTTCCCGGCAACTGGCTTACCGGGCGCGGCAACATCCTTTCCGTCCTTCTTGAAGTTCTTCTTACCCTTGCCTTTCTTGAACTTGATGGTTTTATTGACCGTCAACACTTGATGTTCCTTTTTGATTTCTACCTCTGCTGACTTCAGCATTGAAAATACTTCAGGAATAGTTTTCACCATCCCCTGCATATTGTAGTTCATCACAAAGCTCTTGTAGCTCGGTGGGAGCGACCGAAGGATTCTGTCAATGACCACCTCATCCGGGAGGTTAATGTCCAGCTGGGACAGGCGGTTGTGCAACCCAGACATTTTGAGTATGTGCTCACTGACAGAACTATTTTCCTCCATCGTACAACTATAGAACTTGTCGGAGACTTCATATCTCTCGACCCGGGCGTGAGCTTGGAAAACCATTTTCAGCTCCTCGAACATCTCATATGCTCCGTGTTGCTCAAAACGCTTTTGGAGCCCCGGTCCTAAGCTGTAAAGCATGCGGCACTGAACGAGGGAGTAATCATCAGCACGTGACTGCCAAGCGTTCATAACGTCTTGGTTCTCTGGGATGGGTGCTTCACCTAGCGGTCCTTCTAGGACATATGCTTTCTTGGCAGCTATGAGGATGATCCTCAGGTTCCGGACCCAGTCCGTATAGTTGCTGCCATCATCTTTCAGCTTGGTTTTCTCTAGGAACGCGTTGAAGTTCATGTTGACAT
This sequence comes from Triticum aestivum, assembly GCF_018294505.1. Lineage (NCBI taxonomy): Eukaryota > Viridiplantae > Streptophyta > Magnoliopsida > Poales > Poaceae > Triticum > Triticum aestivum. Next base: position 352,393,068 of record NC_057801.1, read on the forward strand.
GAGCGTTGGCCATTTGATCTACAAGACATTTTTGCAAAGATTTTAGACTAAGTTCATGATAATTAAGTTCATCTAATCAAATTATTTAATGAACTCCCACTCAGATTAGACATCCCTCTAGTCATCTAAGTGTTACATGATCCGAGTCGACTAGGCCGCGTCCGATCATCACGTGAGACGGACTAGTCATCATCGGTGAACATCTCCATGTTGATCGTATCTTCCATACGACTCATGTTAGACCTTTAGGTCTCTGTGTTCCGAGGCCATGTTTGTACAAGCTAGGCTCGTCAAGTTAACCTAAGTGTTTTGCATGTGTAAATCTGTCTTACACCCGTTGTATGTGAACGTTAGAATCTATCACACCCGATCATCACATGGTGCTTCGAAACAACAAACTGTCGCAACGGCGCACAGTTAGGGGGAACACTTTCTTGAAATTATTATGAGGGATCATCTTATTTACTACCGTCATTCAAGCAAGATGCAAAAACATGATAAACATCACATGCAATCAAATAGTGGTGACATGATATGGCCAATATCATATAGCTCCTTTGATCTCCATCTTCGGGGCTCCATGATCATCTTCGTCACCGGCATGACACCATGATCTCCATCATCATGATCTCCATCATTGTGTCTCCATGAAGTTGCTCGCCAACTATTACTTCTACTACTATAGCTAACAGTTTAGCAATAAAGTAAAGTAATTACATGGTGTTAAATCATTGACACGCAGGTCATACAATAATTAAGACAACTCCTATGGCTCCTGCCGGTTGTCATACTCATCGACATGCAAGTCGTGATTCCTATTACAAGAACATGATCTCATACATCACAATATATCATTCATCATTCATCACAACTTTTGGCCATATCACATCACAAAGCAATTGCTGCAAAAACAAGTTAGACGTCCTCTAATTGTGGTTGCATCTCTTATGTGGCTGCAATAGGGTTCTAGCAAGAACGTTTTCTTACCTACGAAAAAGCCACAACGTGATTTGTCAACTTCTATTTACCCTTCATAAGGACCCTTTTCATCGAATCCGCTCCAACTAAAGTGGGAGAGACAGACACCCGCTAGCCACCTTATGCAACTAGTGCATGTCAGTCGGTGGAACCTATCTCACATAAGCGTATGTGTAAGGTCGGTCCGGGCCGCTTCATCCCACAATACCACTGAACAAAATAAGACTAGTAGTGGCAAGAAAGTTGACAACATCTACGCCCACAACAGATTTGTGTTCTACTCGTGCAAAGAGAACAACGCATAGACCTAGCTCATGATGCCACTGATGGGGAACGTTGCAGAAAACAAAAATTTTCCTACGATTTCACCAAGATCAATCTATGAGTTCATCTAGAAACGAGAGAGAGGAGTGCATCTACATACCCTTGTAGATCGAGCGGAAGCGTTCAAGAGAACGTGGTTGAGGGAGTCGTACTCATCGTGATCCAAATCACCGGAGATCCTAGCGCCGAACAGACGGCACCTCCGCGTTCAACACACGTACGGTCAGCATGACGTCTCCTCCTTCTTGATCCAGCAAGGGGGAAGGAGAGGTTGATGAAGATCCAGCAGCACGACAGCGTGGTGGTGGATGCAGCAGGGATCCCGGCAGGGCTTCGCCAAGCGTTTGCGGGGGGGAGAGGTGTAGCAAGGGGGAAGGGAGGCGCCAAGTGCAAGGGTGCGGCTGCCCTCCCTCCCCCCCTCTTTACATAGGGACCCCAGGGGGGCGTCGGCCCAAGGAGATGGGATCTCCTAGGGGGGGGCGGCGGCCAAGGGGGGTGCCTTGCCCCCAAGGCAAGTGGAGGCGCCCCCTCCCCTAGGGTTCCCAACCCTAGGCGCAGGGGGACCAAGGGGAGGCGCACCAGCCCACCAGACAGGTCATCAATCAATACCCAGACCTGGGAGAGAGGCCCAACTGCCGTACCACTGCAAGAAGCCGGTTTGACAGAGACCACCAATTGGTTGAGGGGCAAAGTAAAACTTGTGCACGAAGCAATCATCCGCAAGCACTCCTTGGAGGGAAACACCACCGAAAACTCATACTCAGGGATCTGGACAACTTGCCAATCCCACCCCGCCTCATCCCAGATGCGAAGCCCTTCAAGTAGAGTCTGGGGTGAGATCTTTTGATCCTTCACAGAAACGATTGCAGCATTGGAAAGCGAGGGAGACACCTCTAGGACAGGAAGATCACTATCAAAAGCGAACAAGGCGCATCCGGGGAGGCCCGAGCCAAACTGAAGAACCGAGGGAGGTTTCTGCCTATTCATGCAATTGACCATGAGGTGACCATCTGAACGACAGATCAAGCAGAACGGGGGATTGGTGCATCGAGATTGGAAATGACCAGGCTTGTGGCAGGCGAAGCAAGTGAGCGCAGATGGGTTGCTTTGGGAAGCAGAGGAGGGGCAAGGTTGCGGAAGCGACGAGGGAGGAGGCAGCAGCCCGTCCCCCACCCCCGACAAGGAAGGAGCCCCAGAGAGCGGACCGGAGGGCCGCCGCACCAGCCCCACGAAGGACCGGGGCGGCGGGCGAGACCCCGCACCTGCACCAGCCGGGCGAGGAGGAGGGGGAACCGCGTCGGAGCAGGCGTGCCACGCCCCGTGCCGAGCACAGGTAGGGAACCAGGCAAAGAAGAGACCCCACCGCCGGAGGCCGCCGCCGCCTCCCACGGGTCCAGCGCCGGAGAGAGCGAGGGGCCAGAGCCAGATCCCTGAGGACCAGATCCAGGCGCGCGCTCCCGCTCCAAGCGCTGCAACCACTCCGGACCCACAACCCAGGCTGCACGGTCATGAGCCACCTGCTCACGCACCGCCTGCTCCGCCTCCAACTTGGAGCGGAGCGAGGCCTCGAGCTCCAGATCCACCGCAGAAGTAGGGGAGTCCTCGCGACGGTGCTTTCTGCTCGAGACTGCCTCGCAAGAAGAGCCCCGAGACTTATCCATGTCGAGCACCGCGACAAAGGAGAGGAGAAGTGGAGGAGGAGGACTAGATCTGACGAGGCGACGAATGGGGAAACGGTGGCGGCGCAGATCTGCAGCGGAAGCCGGAAACCCTAGCAAAAGGGGAAGAGAGCCGCGGGGGATCCATATAAAGCCCGACCGAGCCGTGCCCACCTGGGCCCGACGGGTTAGATGGGTCGGTGGGGGGTAGGGAGCAGGTAACAAAACGGGGGGCCTAATTCGGCCAGAAGGGACAAGAGGGGGGAAATCATCAACTGACGAGAGAGGGGGGGAGGGAGTGGGCCCACTGGACAGACCCGAAGCGAGAGGCCCAACAAGCCCAACAGAGGGAACGGCCCGTGACCCACTAGCCACCGAGGTGAAACCCAGATCTAGGGCACACGAAGCCAGCGCCGCCATCCCCTCCGGCGGCACCGCCGCCGGCGACGAGGCAGCCGAGGTAGCATCAAGAGAGGGAGATGGAGAGCCTCCAAGCTCCCCATCAGGAGCACCGCCCAGAATCCCAGGCCCAGGAGAGACAGCAGAAAACTTACCGAACTTACGCCGACGATGAGAAACCCGGATCCAACCAACTTCAGGCGATGCCGCAGCCACCGGCCGACCCCGGCCACCAGGGGCAAACTTGCAGGGGCGAGGCGGAGCAAGAGGAAGCATGACCCGCCCAGGACTCGCCGAAGGACAGCGGGGTGAGGAGGCAGCAGACCGCGAGTCCTCCTCATCGGACGCGAGAGCCCAGAAACGAGATCCAAGTGCAGGCAGAGGAGAAGACGGCGGAGAGAGCACCACCGGCGAGCGGGCAGGGGAAGGGAGGGAGGAAACTATGGCGAGAGGGGAGGAGGGAGACAGAATCTCGGCCGACGGACGAGGGAGAGGGACTGGACAACTAGGGCGAGAGGGGGAGGAAGGAGGAAGGAGATCCATTTCTTCGTCAGTGTCTGGACTAATACTATACCTAGTATATTTCAGATGAGTTCAACATTGGAGTGGCAGGACAAGAGGATGTGGAACCCCTTGCTAAGGACAAACATTGGCAAAAGCTCAAGACTCTACATTTTCATTTTAGTGATCCAAGATCACATTGAGTCCATGGGAAAGCCAATACTATTAAAAGGGGATGAGGTGTTGCTTAATGGCTTGCTTGCTCAAAGTGCTTAATGATATGCTCCAAAGCTCTCAACCACTTTCTCTTTTCCACATATGTCATAAACCTAAAAGTCAAACTCGGCCCCACCGATTTGATCTATCTAGTGCCACCGAGTTCTCCTCACATAGCCACTGCCAGAAACCCTGATCAGTTTGGTCTCACCGATGGGATCTTGGTCTCATCGAGATGGCCTTGCAAACTCTCTGTTACCTATTGCAGTATTTCGGTCCCACCAAAATGTGCAGTCGGTCCCACCGAGTTTGCTTGACCAAGTCTCTGTTTGGTTATTGCTGAAACCGGCCCCATCGAGTTCACGCAATTGGTCTCACCAAGATGAGGTTTTGCCCTAACCCTAGCACATCGGTCTCACCGAGTTGACCTTGTCGGTCCCACCAAAAAAATCTAACGTTCACATTTTTAACCATATCGGTCTAACCGAGTTTCTCCATTCGGTCCCACCGAGTTTGGAAGATTGTGTGTAACGACTAGATTTTTTGTGGAGGCTATATATACCCCTCCACCCCCTTCTCCATCTGTGAGGGAGCCATCAGAACATGCCTACACTTCCACTACTCATTTTCTGAGAGAGAACCACCTACTAATGTGTTGAGACCAAGACATTCCAATCCAACCACAAGAACCTTGATCTCTATCCTTCCCCAAGTTGTTTTCCACTCAAATCATCTTTCCACCATAGCCAAATCTGTGAGAGAGAGTTGAGTGTTGGGGAGACTATCATTTGAAGCACAAGAGCAAGGAGTTCATCATCAACACACCATCTATTACCTTTTGGAGAGTGGTGTCTCCTAGATTGGTTAGGTGTCACTCGGGAGCCTCCGTCAAGATTGTGGAGTTGAACCAAGGAGTTTGTAAGGGCAAGGAGATCACCTACTTCGTGAAGATCTACCCAAGTGCGACAAGTCCATCGTGGGCGATGGCCATGGTGGGATAGACAAGGTTGCTTCTTCGTGGACCCTTCGTGGGTGGAGCCCTCTGTGGACTCGCGCAACCGTTACCCTTCGTGGGTTGAAGTCTCCACCAACGTGGATGTACGATAGCACCACCTATCGGAACCACACCAAAAATCTCCGTGTCTCCAATTGCGTTTGCACACTCCAATCCCATCCATTTACTTTCTTGCAAGTTGCATGCTTTACTTTCCACTGCTCATATACTCCTGCCATGCTTGCTTTAATTATATCATGGATGCTTGAAATTGTGCTAATTTCCAGCCTCAACTTGAAAAACCAAAAAACTGCTACCTTTAGTTGTTGAGGGTCTAATCACCCCCCTCTAGACACCTCTTCTTGATCCTTTCAATTGGTATCAGAGCATTGGTCTCCATTGCTTTGGTTTAAACACCATTGGAGGAAGATGGATGAGTCTACGATTGGGAGTATTTGATGTAGAGTGGCTATGCTTGATGGAGAGTTCTTTGTTGTTTGGAAAAATGAGATGCTTGAGATTTTCAATGAATATCACTTAAACAAGTACATTACTACCCCTTGTGCACCCCTTGTTGACTCCTTGCATCCTACCCCTGATGATTCTCTTGATATGATTCACAATCTTAGAACTGTCAATCTTATCACTAGATGATTACCTATAAATTTGATTGCTCGCTTGCCAACTCTTGAATGTGCTTACACTATATGGAGATTTCTTGAGGAACGATTTCCAAACCATTCCTTGAAAAACTTTGATGAGATTCACAAGTCCATTGCCTTGAATAAGATGAGTCCCAATGATCCTAAGTTTGGTGATTGTCTATTTGAGCTTCGTGACCTTATGTGTGCCAAAGGACATGTTGGAATCATTAGCAATATCATTTCCCAAGTCATTAGAATTCATAGAGATGCACATTGTCATGATCACAAAACTAATGAATCACTCTCTCTAGGAAATGATCAATCACAATATGATGTTGAACATGGATACTATGATGAGGATGATGAGAGTGACTATGATCTCTATGAGTCTATGAGACACTTTGGTCTTATGGCTAACCTTCGCGGCAACATGGCTGGAGGAAAGGAATGGGTTCTTGATAGTGGATGTAACGATCACATGACGGAGACAAGGATATGTTCCCTGAGCTTGCTGAAAACGTCGTCCCTCGAAAGTATGTCACTTTTGGTGATAACTCAAAGGGTAAGGTGATTGGCCTCAGTAAGGTGGCCATCTCACACGACAACTCCATACAAAATGTTATGCTCGTTGAATCTCTTGGCTATAATTTACTTTCTGTATCTAGACTACTCGATTTCGGTTTCAATGTCCTATTTATTGAAGTAGATTGCCAAGTGTTTTGAAGAGATAATCATAATATGGTCTTTACCGACATACGTAGAGGTGATCTATACATTGTTGATTTCACTAAAAAGGCTCAACCTAGAACTTGCTTAATTGCTAAATCTTCTAAAGGGGTTGTGGCATAGACGGTTAGGTCATGTGGGCATGCGAAATCTTGACAAGCTTATTAAATGTGATCATATCCTTGGTGTTAAAGATGTTATATTTGACAAGGATTGACTTTGTAGTGCTTGCCAAGCAGGGAAACAAGTTGGAGGAAGTCATCCCATGAAGAACATCATGACCACGAGAAGACCACTCAAGCTACTTCACATGGATGTCTTTGGTACCAACACCTACAAGAGTCTCAGTGGTAACTCATTCGGATTGGTCATTGTTGATGATTTTTCAAGATTTACATGGGTGTTCTTTCCTGATGATAAATCGCAGGTCCAAAAGATCTTCAAGAACTTTGATAGAAAGGCCCAAAATTAATTTGAAGTGAAGATCAAGAAGGTTCGCAGCGACAACGGAACGGAGTTCAACAACGCAAATGTGGACACCTTTCTTGACGAAGAAGGGATTTCACATGAGTTCTCGTCTACGTACACGCCTCAACAAAATGGAGTTATTGAGAGGAAGAACCGGACTCTCATCAAAATGGCAAGAACGATGCTCGATGAGTACAAGACGCCAAAGCACTTTTGGGCAGAAGCGGTTGAGACAGCTTGCCATGCAATGAACCGTTTGTATCTTCACAAGCTACTCGGCAAGACGGCATACGAGCTCCTCACCGGTAAAAAACCCCAAGTTGGATACTTTCGAGTATTCGGCTCAAAGTGTTACATTCTTGATAAGCATCGTCGTTTGAAATTTCCTCCTAAATCTCATGAAGGTTTCCTACTCGGTTATGGCTCAAACTCTCACACTTACCGTGTCTACAATAATTTCACCTGAAAGGTTGAAGAGACGATAGATGTGAAGTTTGATGAATCTAACGGCTTGCAAGTAGAGTAATTGCCAATTGATGTAGGTGACAAAGATCCTTTGGAAGCAACACAAGACTTGTCTATTGGCAAGATTCACCCAACGGAGGTGAAGGAGAGTACCTCGTCTGTCCAAGTGGAAGCCTCAACTTCACGCCAAGGTGATCCACAAGTTGACTTGGAGGCATCCACAAGTGGGACGCATCAAGACGACGAAAACGAGGATGCACAACAAGATGAACCTCAACGACCTCCTTCTCCACCTCCACGAGAGAACAACAACACCAAAAACAACGAAGAAAGACAAGAAGAAGAGCAAGACAATGAAGAGGATGTTCCAACCCGACCAAATCAAAAGCTCTCACGAGTTCGAGCAAGAGTCTCAAGAGATCATCTCGTCGAACAAATCTATGATGATATTCAAACTGGGAGAATTACTCGCTCTAAAACTCGTTTGGCTAACTTTTGAGAACATTACTCATTCATTTCTAGTATTGAACCTATGAAGGTTGAAGATGCTCTTGATGATCCGGATTGGGTGAATGCTATGCATGAAGAGCTACACAATTTTGAGAGGAACCAAGTGTGGACGTTGGTTGAAAAGCCCGATGAGAAGCACAATGTCATTGGAACCAAATGGGTGTTTCGGAACAAGCAAGATGAAGATGGACAAGTTGTACACAATAAGGCCCGTCTCGTTGCTTAAGGCTACACTCAAGTCGAAGGTATGTACTATGGTGAGACATATTCCCATGTTGCTAGACTTGAGTCCATTCGCATCTTACTTGCTTATGCCAATCATCATGATATCACCCTATATCAAATGGACATTAAAAGTTCTTTTCTTAATGGTGAAATTGAGGAGGAAGTTTATGTTAAACAACCTCCCGGCTTTGTAAATCCCAAGAAACCCGATCATGTTTACAAACTTCACAAATCTCTTTATGGTATTTAGCAAGCTCCTAGAGCGTGGTATAAATGCTTGACTACATTCCTTATTGAAAAAGGCTTTGAGATTGGAAAGATAGATTCTACATTTTTTACTAAAAGGGTTAATGGTAAATTATTTGTGTGCCAAATTTATGTGGATGATATCATATTTGTTCGACTAACCCACATTTTAGTGAAAAGTTTGGAAGGCTAATGTCGGAGAAGTTTGAGATGTCTATGATGAGTGAATTCAAGTTCTTTCTTGGTTTGCAAATCAAGCAAACTAAGGAGGGTACCTTTGTTTCTCAAACAAAGTACACCAAGGACTTATTCAAGAAGTTCAACATGCAAGAATGTAAAGGTACGAGTACCCCCATGCCTACTAGTGGAATCTTGACTTGACAAAGGATGGCGAGCCAGTTGACCAAAAGGTTTACCGCTCTATGATTGGTTCATAGTTATATCTATGTGCCTCCCGTCCTGATATTATGCTAAGTGTGTGCATGTGTGCATGATATCAAGCGGCCCCCAAAGAATGTCATCTTAAGGCTGTGAAAAGGATAGTGAGATACTTAATTCACACACCAAATTTTGGCATTTGGTATCCTAAGAGGTCTTCTTTTGATCCTGTTGGCTACTCCGATTCGTACTATATTGGTGACAAGGTTGATAGAAAGTCCACTTCGGGTACTTATCAAGTTCTTGGTAGATCTCTCGTGTCTTGGTCCTCCAAGAAACAAAACTCGGTAATCCTTATCCACCGGCGAAGCGGAATACATTGCCGCCGGTTCATGTTGTGCTCAATTACTTTGGATGACCCAAACTCTTAATATTATGGGATATATGTGAAACATGTTCCATTGCTTTGTGACAATGAAAGTGCTATTAAGATTGCTCATAATCCCGTGCAACATTCTCGAACTAAGCATATTGAACCAAGGAGTTTGTAAAGGCAAGGAGATCGCCTACTTCGTGAAGATCTACCCAAGTGAGGCAAGTCCTTCGTGGGCGATGTCCATGGTGGGATAGACAAGGTTGCTTATTCACGGACCCTTCGTGGGTGTAGCCCTCCGTGGGCTCACACAACCATTACCCTTCGTGGGTTGAAGTCTCCACCAACGTGGATGTACGATAGCACCACCTATAGGAACCACGCCAAAAATGTTTGTGTCTCCAATTGTGTTTTCACACTCCAATCCCATCCCTTTACTTTCTTGCAAGTTGCATGCTTTACTTTCCGCTGCTCATATACTCTTGCCATGCTTGCTTGAATTATATTGTTAATGCTTGAAATTGTGCTAATTTCCAGCCTCAACTTGAAAAACCTAAAAACTGCTACCTTTAGTTGTTGAGGGTCTAATCACCCCCCTCTAGACACCTCTTCTCGATCCTTTCACATCTTGAGAATACACATCTAGCATGGAAAAATATTAGCCACCCCCTACCATTTCACGAGCGGTACGAGCAGACAAAAAGGAAATTTATTTTGAAGACTTGAGATGGCACATACAAATTTTCTTAGAACGACAAAAGAATACCACATATAGGTAGGTATAGTGGATTCATATGGCAAAACTGGTTTAAGGATTTTGGATGCACAAGTAGTAATCCCACTTAGTTCAAGTGAAGGCTAGCAAAAGATTGAGAAGCATCCAACCAAGAAACAAAAAATCTCATAAGCGAGCATTAAGCATAACTAACACCGAATAATGCACCATAAGTAGGATGTAATTTCATTGCATAACTATTGACTTTTGTGCTTGCATAGGGAAATCACAAACCTTAACATCAATATTCTTACTAAAGATAATTACTCATCAACATGGCTCACATATTATATCATCATACCGCAAAACTATTTCAAAGAATCAAGTTTATTTTGTCCAATGATCCTCATGAAAGTTTTTATTATATCCTTCTTGAATATCTATCACTTTGGGACTAATTTCATATGTTGCTTTTGATAGATCAAACAAATCTAAGTGAAGAACATGAGCATAAAAATTTTCTTCTCTCAAAATAATATAAGTGAAGCATGAGAGAATTTCTTCAAAATTTTACTAACTATCAAATAAATCTAAGTGAAGCATGAGAGCATTTCTTCAAAAGTACTAAAGCACACCATGCTCAAACATATATAAGTGAAGCACTAGAGCAATTCCATAGCTCAAAAAGATTTAAGTGAAGCATAGAGAGCAATTCTAACAAATCATAGCATAATTTTGGTTCTCTCAAATAGGTGTGCTCAGCAAGGATACTTGACTTAAATTAAAAAGCAAAACAAGCAAAGTCTCATATAATACAAGATGCTCCAAGCAAAACTCATGATATGTGACGAATAAAAATATAGTTCCAAGTAAAATACCGATGGTCGTTAGAAGAAATAGGGGATGCCACTCGGGCATCCCCAAGCTTAGTTGCTTGCTTCTATTTTAGATAATAACTTGGGATGCCATGGGCGTCCCCAAGCTTAGGCTCTTCTTACTCCTTATTCCTTCATCCATCGTGATCTCACCCAAAACTTGAAAACTTCAATCACACAAAACTCAACAAAACCTTCGTGAGCTCCGTTAGTATAACAAAGCAAATCACTACTCTAAGTACTGTTGAAAGCCCATTCATATTTTTTTTGCATTATATCCGATGTATTCCAACTTTTCTATGGCTCATACCCCCCGATAGAGTCCATAGATTCATCAAAATAAGCACACAACGCAAATAAATTAGAATCTGTCAAAAATAGAACAGTCTATAGCAATCTGAAAACTTCGAATACTTCTGTAATTCCAAAAATTCTGAAACATTAGGACAATGTAGGTGATAGAGGCAAAGGTGTCCCGTCTTTCGATGAGATGGTGGCTATCGTTTTCTGTGGGAGTCGACCTTGACGATCCGACTACGAACGTGCGAGACGTCGTGCCTTAGCAATTGCTAAACCAACTTCCGAGGGGTTATTGACCACGCCGGAGCACGATCAACCTGACCATGAGGGTCTGTTTTCCTGCGAGCAAACAAAAAACAAGCAAGAAACTAGGATTGCAATCTGGATATTGCGAATATAAGAGGAAATCTTTATTAATGAAGGTGGGGTTCTGTGACGCCTTTGTGTGGTCGTTGAACACAAACGAAGTACGTGAAGTTGCAGCTATGGCAAACTTTAATCTAAACAAAACACAAAGTCTAAACGATGCCCTAAGAGCTGTATATATGGAGAAGTAGGGGGAAATTTCATGACCCCTTGTAGGAGGGGTCCGAATCCAACCCTAACTTTGTTTCCCCACACATGCGGACTCCAAAAACAACCTATACTTATGTATTTCGAAATTACATGGGCCTGGCCAAATAATAAGGTGACACAGCACCTAGAATAGCCTCTGGATGAAAGTTATGAAGTAGCATCTTGTATATTTCGTCCAAGGCTTCATGCACTCATTATGGTGGCTTCAACGTCCTGAAATCATCACTTGTAACTCCGTTCTTGTTCCCCTTGCGCATGTCATCATCTCCATGCTTGTTCTTGCTCCAATGTTCATCCTTCTCCAAGCTAGGCCCTTCATTTGTAAGCAAAACAAATGTATCCAATTTAGGCAGCATCATATTCTCATGAACATTAGAATCATTACCAAGAAACGGAAGTACCTGGTAATTTAATTGGCGTGCGCGAGCTCTAGTAATTGGTCCAGTATGTATAGCAGCAGGGGCTGTGGGTGTAACAATGGTATTGATGTCCTCATCAGTAGGCAATTTGTATATCAATCTTGTGTACAAAAATCAGGATTTTATCGTGTTTCTGTGAATTTTCAAAATTGTTTTACTGGACATAAAAGTTTCTATTTTTAAACAAGATCAAATCAACTATCACCCAACAAGATCCCAAAGGCTTTGCTTGGCACAAACACTAATTAAAACATAAAAACACAATCATAACAGTAGCATAATTGTGCAAACACTCAAGAACAAAAATAAAAAGACAAAAATAAATTTTATTCATTGGGTTGCCTCCCAACAAGCGCTATCGTTTTATGCCCCTAGCTAGGCACAATTCATAGATTCAAGTGTTGTCATCTTTGTTTCCAGATCCATAAGATGCCCTCATGATTGATTCATATGGTAGCTTAATTCTTGTTCTAGGGAAGTGTAGCCTTAGTGGAAATTGAAATTTAATATTGCCTTCTTTCATATCAATCACGGCACCAATAGTACGTAAAAAAGGTCTACCAAGTAAAATTGGACAAGACGGATGGCAATCAATATCAAGAACAATAAAATCAATAGGCACATAATTCCTATTTGCAAGAATAAGAACATCATTAATTCTTCCCATCGGCTTTTTAATAGTAGAATACACCAAGTGCAAATTTAAAGAACACTCATCAATATCGATAAGACCAAGCACATCACATAAATATTTCGGAATTGTAGAAACACTAGCACCCAAGTCACATAAAGAAAAACACTCATAATTTTTAATCTTGACTTTAATGGTGGGTTCCCATTCATCATGTAATTTTCTAGGAATTGAAATCTCTAATTCCAACTTTTCTTCCAAAGCTTTCATCATAGCATCAACGATATGTTTAGTAAAAGCTTTATTTTATTCATAAACATGGGGTGAATTTATCATGGATTGCAACAAAGAAATACAATCAATGAAAGAGCAATTATCATAATTAAAGTCTTTGTAATCCAAAAGAGTGGGCACATCACTACTTAAAGTTTTGATCTCTCCAAACCCTCTTTTATTAATTTTCTCAACAAGATTTTCACCTTCCGAATTATCGGGACGCCTTCTAGCTAAAGTTGACTCTTCTCCAGTCCCTTTATCATCAATTTTAATTTTACTAAACAAAGAATCAATAGAAGAAACATCAATCATTTTAAGGTCTTCATTTTATTCTAACGAGATTTGTTTAGCGGCCATTTGATTTACTAGGGTAGCTTGTGCATTCGATATTTTGCCTAGCAAACTTTTGGCAAAAGCATACTTAGATTGGAGATTACAAACTTCTCTACTAATATCATCAAGTTGTTTTGTTATAGCATCTAGCACTATGGAGTGCTTCTTAAGTTCTTTGGTAAAATATTATCGTGCTCAAATTGTGTAGTCATATATTCCTTAATACTTTTCTCAATTTCAAGAAAAATATTGGGGTAAGGAATATCATAATATTTTCTTTGAGGCATCATGACTAAGCAAACCAGATTGCAAGCAAAAACATATATGACGAGAAAACGGTGAATGAAAAAGAGGGTGAATAAAACGGGAATTTTTTGTGAAGTGGGGGAGATGAAAACGAGAGGCAAATGGCAAATAATGTAAATTGCAAGGAGATGAGGTTTGTGATTAGGAACCTGGTAGATGTTGACGATGTCTCCCCGGCGACGGTGCCAGAAATTCCTTTCGATGCGGCTTGAACTACGTCGGTATTTCCCCAAAGAGGAAGGGATGATGCAACATAACTATGGTAGGTATTTCCCTTAGTGATGAGACCAAGGCTATTGAAATAGTAGGAGAACCACGCAACACTACGTGAACGGTACCTGCACACAAAGAATAAATACTTGCAACCCAACGTAAAAGAGGTCTATCCCTCCCGGGTAATAATACAGATAAAATTGTAGTAGATTGGATAAATAGATCTCGCGGGAACGCGAGATAAAATAAATAACAAAAAAATGCAGCAAGGTATTTTTGGGTTTTTGGATTAATATATCTGAAAATAAAAGCAAATAAAAATAGATCTCGAAGGAAAATATGATAAAGAAGATACCCGGGGGCCGTAGATTTCACTAGTGGTTTCTCTCGAGAAAAATAGCATATGGTGAGTAAACAAATTACTGTTGGGCAATTGATAGGACTTCAAATAAACATGATGATATCCAGAAAATGATCATTATATATGCATCACGTTCAATATTAGTAGACCGACTCTTGCCTGCATCTACTACTATTACTCCACACATCGACCGCTATCCAGCATGCATCTAGTGTATTATGTTCATGGAGAAACGGAGTAATGCAATAAGAGCGATGACATGATGTAGACAAGATCTATTCATGTAGGAATAGACCCCATCTTGTTATCCTTAATAGCAACGATACATATGTGTCATTTCCCCTTCTGTCACTGGGACTGAGCACTGTAAGATCGAACCCATCACAAAGCACCTCTTCCCATGGCAAGAAAAGTCGATCTAGCCAGCCTAACTAAACAAAAGATTCTAAGAAGAAATACGAGGCTATAAGTAATCATGCATATAAGAGATCAAAGAAACTCAAATAACTTTTATGGATAAAATAGACCTGATCATAAACTCAAAGTTCATCGGATCCCAACAAACACACAACAAAAAGAGTTACATCAAATAGATGTCCAAGAGACCATTGTATTGAGAGTCAAAAGAGACAGAGAGGAAGCCATCTAGCTACTAACTACGGACCCGTAGGTCTACAATGAACTACTCACGCATCAACAAAGAGGCACCAATGAGGATGATGAACTCCACCGTGATGGTGTCTAGATTGGATCTAAGGTTTCTGGAACTTTCGGCGGCTGGAAATGTGTTTCGTCGACTCCCCTAGGGTTTTTGGAGCATTGGGTATTTACAGAGCAAAGAGGCGGTGCGGGAGGTGGCCAAGGTGGGCACAACCCACCAGGGCGCGCCTGGGCCCCCAGGCGCGCCCAGGTGCATTGTGCTCCCCTCGGATCCCCCTCTGGTACTTCCTTGGCCCAACTTGTGCCTTCTGGTCCAAAAAAATCTCCAAAATTTTTCGCTACATTTGGACTCCGTTTGGTATTGATTTTCTGCGAAGTAAAAAACAAGAAAAAAAAAACAACTGGCACTGGGCACTATGTCAATAGGTTAGCCCCGAAGAATGATATAAAGTTGCTATAAAATGATTGTAAAACATCCAAGAATGATAATATAACATCATGGAACAATAAAAAATTATGGATACGTTGCAGACGTATCAGGGGGCCATAGTTAGCACTAGAGGCTTCTCTCAAGAAAATAGCATACAATGAGTAAAGAAATTACTATTGGGTAATTGGTAGAAAAGCGAATAATCATGACGGTATCCAAGGCAATGATCATATATATGGGCATCACATCCAAGATTAGTAGACCGAAATGATTCAGCATCTACTACTATTACTCCACACATCAACCACTATCTAGCATGCATCTGGTGTATTAAGTTCATGGAAAAACAGAGTAATGCAATAAGAACGATGACATGATATAGACAAGATCTATTCATGTAGAAATATACCCCATCTTTTTATCCTTAATAGCAATGATACATGCGTGTCATGTCTCTTTCTGTCACTGAGATTGAGCACTGCAAGATTGAACCCATCACAAAGCACATCTTCCCATGGCAAGAAAAATCAATCTAGTTGGCCAAACCCAACCAAAATTTCGGAGAAGAAATACGAAGCTATAACAATCATGCATAAAAGAGTTCAACAAAGAATTAAATAATATTCATGGATAGAACTGATCATAAACCCACAATTCATCGGATCCCAACAAACACACCACAAAAAGTCATTACATCAAATTGATCTCCAAGAACATCGAGGAGAACATTGTATTGAATATCCACAAGAGAGAATAATCCATCTAGCTACTAGCTACATACCCGAAGGTCTGTGCTAAACTACTCAGGTATCATCGGAGGGGCAACAAGGATGATGAGGAACCCATTCGTGATCGTTTCCCCCTCCAGTAGAGTGCCAGAAAATGCCTCTAGATTGGATCTCGTGGTTCTGGAATTTGCGGCGGCATAAATTATATTTTCTCGACTCCCCTAGGGTTTTTGGGATTTTAGAGTATTTGTAGAGGTGGATGTCAGTGGAGAAGCTTCCCGTGGGCTCCACTACCCACCAGGGCACGCTAGGGGCCTCTGGGGCGCCCTGGTGCCTAGTGGGACCCATGGGCCTCCTCCCATGTCCTTCTTTGGCTCCCTGGTGTCTTATGGGCAGAAAAAATCCCCAATAAGTTCTGTGTCATTTGGACTCTATTTGGTATTGATATTCTGCAAAGTAAAAACAAGCAAAAAACAACAACTGACACTAGGCACTATATCAATAGGTTAGTCCCAAAAAATGATATAAAGTTGCTAGTAAATGAATATAAAACATCCAAGATTGATAATATAATACCATGGAACAATAAAAAAATTATAGATACATTGGAGACGTATCGGTGAGAGTGTGTATAAGCCATGGACTCACATTAGTCATAAAGAACTCGCGTACTTATTGAAAAAGTTTATTACCCTCGAAGCAAAGTACTACTACACATGCTCCTAGGGGGGTAGATTGGTTGGAAAAGACCATCGCTCATCCCCGACCGTCACTCATAAGGAAGACAATCAATAATAAATCATGCTCCAATATCATAACACAACGAGAGACCATACGTGCATGCTTTGGGAATCACAAACCTTAACACAAATATTCTGACTAAACCACAATTACTAACTAGCATGACTCTAGTATCACCATCTTTATATCTCAAAACAAATGCAAGGAATCAAACTTCTCATATATTCAATGATCTTCATGAAAGTGTATATTATATCCCTCTTGAATACCCATCAAAATAGGACTAAATTCATAACCCAAGCAAATTGCCATACTATTTATAAGACTATCAAAATAATATAAGTGAAGCATGAGAGTTCATCAATTTCTTTAAAATATAACCACCGCCGTGCTCTAAAAGATATGAGTGAAGCACTAGAGCAACTACCTAGCTTAAAAAATATAAGTGAAGCACATAGAGTATTCTAACAAATTCATGATTAATGTGTGTCCCTCTCAAAAGGTATGTCCATTAAGGATTATTTTGGCACACTAAAAATCAAATAAAGCAAAGACTCATATAATAAAAGACGCTCCAAGCAAAACACATATCATGTGGTGAATAAAAATATAGCCTTAAGTAATTTACCGACGGATTGTAGACAAAAGAGGGGATGCCTTTCGGGGCATCCCCAAGCTTAGATGCTTGTTTGTCCTTGAATATTACCTTGGTGCCACGGGCATCCCCAAGCTTAGACTCTTGCCACTCCTTATTCCCTAGTCCATCGAAACTTCACCCAAAACTTGAAAACTTCACAACAGAAAACTCGTGAGATCCGTTAGTATAATAAAGAAAATCACCACCTTTAGGTACTGTTGTAAACTCATTCCAATTTTATATTTGCATTATATCTACTGTATTCTAACTTCACCATGGTTCATACCCCGATACAACCCATATATTCATCAAAACAAGTGAATAACACAATGAAAACAAAATCTGTCAAAAATAGAACAGTCTGTAGTAATCTGGACTTTAGCTAAACTTATGTAACTCCAAAAATGCTAAAAAATTAGTACAATATGGGAAATTTGTATATCAATCTTGTGTAAAAAATTCAATAATTTACCGCGTTCCAGCAGACCAGATCAATTCTGTTATAGGGCGCAAAAGTTTCTATTTTCTCACAGAATCAAATAAACAATCTTCCAAATCATCCCAAAGGTCTTACTTGGCACAAACACTATTTAAAATACTAAAACACGATCATAACAGAAGTATAACTGCATATTTATCGAAAAAAATAAGCAAAAGCAAAGGACATAAAATAAAATTGGGTTGCCTCTAAACAAGCGCTATTGTTTTACGCGCCTAGCTAGGCATATTGCATAGATCTAGGTATTGTCATCTTTGGTTTTCAATCCATAAGTAGCCCTCATAGTAGATTCATACGAAAACTTAATTTTTTTTCTTGGAAAGTGTTCAATGCCCTTCCTTAATGAAAATTGAAGTCTAATTTTTTACTTCTTTCATATCAATAATTGCACCAATCATTCTAAGGAAAGGTCTACCAAGAATTATGGGGCATGTAGGATTGCAACCTATATCTAGCACAACTATCTACGGACACATAATTCGTTTGTAATAATAAGAACATCATTAATTTTTCCCATAGGTTCTTAAATAGTAAAATCCGGTAAGTGCAAATTTAAAGAACAATCATCAAGTTTATTAAAACCTAGCACATCACACAAAGTTTTTGGAATAATGAAAACTCTAGTACCCAAATCACACAAAGCATTGCACTTATAATCTTTAATCTTATTTTAATAGTAGGTTCCCATTACTCATATAGCTCTCTAGGGATTGGAACTTCCAACTCAAGTTTTTCTTCAACAGATTTCAACATAGCATCAACAATATGTTTAGTAAAAGCCTTATTTTGATTATAAGTGAGGGAGTGCATGCTCATATCGGCAAAGCCGGTGTGGTTGGCGCCTCGTCTCGACTAGACGCCGAGGTTACTACAGTCTGTGAAGACAAAGACTCCGCCTCACGAGATCGTGGAAGATAACATCTTAGATGGGCGTGGTGGATCCCTCGTCTTGGCTAGACGCCGTATTCGGTGGTCTGCAAAAACAAGGATCACGTCACGGGGCCGAAGAAAGGTAACATCATGGAGGGGCGTGGTTGATGCCTCGTCTCAGCTAGACGCCGTACTCGGTGGTCTGCCAAAACAAGGATCACGCCGCGGGGCCGCAGAAAGGTAACATCATGGAGGGGCGTGGTTGATGCCTCGTCTCAGCTAGACGCCGCATTCGGTGGTATGCTAAGACAAGAATTGCGCCACCCGTATGACAAATGAGACCTGATGCAATGAAGGGTGCACCTCTCTCGTCTGGACGCCGTATTCGGTGGTCGAGCAAGACAAGGGAAAAGCATCACGGTGTCGAAGAAAGGTGACGTCATGGAAGGGCGTGGTTGATGCCTTGTCCTAGCTAGACGCCGTATTTGGTGGTTTGCTAAGACAAGGAGCATGCTACATGTATGCCGAGACCTGTACGCCATGAAGAGTGCACCTTGTCTCGGTTGGACGCCGTATTCGGTGGACTGCCAAGACAAAGGAAACACATCGCGGGATTGTGGTACGGGTCGGTGAAGACGTGTCATCGCATAGCTCCATCTTCTTTGTATCGCGGGCTCCGTGTTGCGGGCAGCACCGGGGGCGTGTGTCGTCTTCAAGGTCTCCAGGTCGCAGGCTCCGTCTTGAAGAGGTAGACATCGGTGGTGTCGTCCCGCGAGCTCCACGCCTCCGTCCACCGCGGCACTAGCTTGATGATGTTGACGATGGACCGTGTCCTAGCGAGCTCGGTGTCGCCATCCATCACGGCACGGCAGCAACATCCTCGCTAGCTCCTGGCCTCCGTCCTCCATACCACTTTTCTGATGAAGAAGACAACGTGCATCGTCCTAGCAAGCTCCGAGTCGCCATCCTCCGCGGCACGCGGCAGCATCCCCGCGAGCTTCACGCCTCCAGGCTCCACGCCACGATCCTCCGCGACATTGGGTTGATGATGCTGGCGATGGACAATGGGCGTCGTCTTGGCGAGCTCCATGCCACCATCCACCGCGGCATGCCGGCGGCATCCTTACGAGCTCCACGCCACCGGGCTCCAGCTTGATGATGTTGCCGTTGGCAGCGTCCTCCTTACGAGCTCCACGCCTCCGTCCTCCCTGGCGCCGGCTTGATGAAGAAGACGACGGAGCATCATCCGAGCGAGCTCCGTGTCGCCGTCCTCCGAGGCACCACCTGGACGAAGTGGACACCAGTGACATCCCTCAAGCTCCACGACGCCATCTTCTGCACGACGCCATCTTCTGCGGCACCTGCTTGATGGCGGTGGCTGCGCGCCGAGTTCCTTGGCTCCGTCTTGTCAACGAGGTTGAAAAAGTGGGCGATGACCTCCTTCTTGTTCTAGCATGCATCCTTGTGTGCAAGGGCACCGCCGGACTTCTTCTGGACTCCTCTCTGCCGCGTGCGTCGTCCGCCGCCTCCGATCAGGATGACTCCGTCCTGGTTCGCCACGTGATTTCTCCTCGGTATGAATACAAAGAGGGATAGATATATGTAGAGATAAGCTGTTGGTCATTAGTGCACGCGCCATCCGTTTTTCCTCCGCCAACCACCACCGGACAGAGCCAAACAGCATGCCTGATGCCCGGTGAGCATGCCGTCGCGTTTGACGTGTCGTGTGTGATCAGAATGTCGTCTGTGGCCACCGGGTACATGGCTTGCCAACCCAGCCGGTGCATGCTCTCCACCGCTGCAACCTCCTTGCGTTGAGATGTGTTCGTGGCCGTGGCTCCTGCATACACAAAAAGGACATATGTACGTATCTGGCCTCCGCGGATCCTTCTTGGCGCATGCACTGCCGCCACCGGACAGCGCTAGGTTGTGTGCATGTTGCCCGACGAGCGTGCCGCCGCCGTGGGCATGGCCTTCCTGATGTTCTCGACGCTGCCGCCATGGCACATCTCCTGCTTTCTATTGTGTATCCTCCTTGTGTGTGCCTCGCCATCTCCACGGCGTGCTCGTCGCCGCAAGCCAGGGCATACGCGGCCATCGCAGGCGCGTCCTCCTTCGTGCTTGAGTTCCACTTTGACGATGCTGCCACGGGCATGTCTCCTCCTCCATGGAACCTGCCAAGAAAAAGATTGTACGTATCTAGAGGGTTGTTGCACATGCATGCATCGCGAGCTCCCGTCCATAACATAGTGCGTCTACTACTGTCAGCGACGTCCTCTACACATCCTCTTACATGCCGTCGCCGACGCCGTTGGCCTACCGGACATCACGCCGCCGTGAGCGCGTCCTCCTTTGCACTTGGGTTTGACGCCGCCAACAGGCGCGTCTCTGCCATGTGTGTGCGTGAGGTTCTCGGCTGCGATGGTGCATCTTCTGCCCTTGCGTGAGATCCCTGGTTCTCCCTCTCCTACGTACCTGAAGTCTTGTATTTATAGGTTGGCTGGGTGCTAGTGGTGGATGGATATCCAATGCCCACGGCGCCGAGGTTTCCTTCTAATATTTTGCTTGAGGCACAAACCTGCACAAAGAAAAATAAATACCCCAATACTTTACCTTGTTATTTCATGTATTCCTTTCTTGTATGATTCGCTTCAATTGTTTCCAACATTTGATAGCTTGCCGATTATGTCTGCTCGCGCATGGCGATCACTTGGTTCCCCTTACGTGCTTTATATGTAAGTTGCACCCAAGCTAACACGTGCACATGTTTAACTTGCCGGCCGGCCGCATACTTGAATACATACATATACTGTGTACGGATACATTCCGGGGTGTTCAGAAGGGTTCCCATACACCGGCCAAAGCGCATATCCAAGTACATACGCGCGTATATACGTATCACCCTTTCGTCCACACACTACATGCATGGCATAGCTGCACCAGTGTTTTTTAGTGCCCACATCCATCCAGTACGTGAGGCAGCAATCAGCTAAGTGTGTGCACATACCTGCAAATGCACTATGAGTCTATGATCACATCAAATGTAATGTAGACCAATATAACCTGCATTAGAACTCATTAAGAAAAATACCAAATTATTATTTTATGTAATAGTGCACAAAATATGGTCGAACAAATGCCCCCTCACCAGATAAAGTTCGAGCGCGAAGCAATCGAACTTAGTTTGGCGAAAACAATTTTTTTTGTTTAACTCGGCGCATCAAACTAATGTGCAGCCATGCATGTCAGATCACCCCGGGAATCAGTGCCTCTGAGTGCCTTCCCGAAGACAATGATTGTATCCAGGAAACAATATAGTCTAGTGCAGGGATGTCAATCTACACTTGTATTCTCGGGGGAGCTTAGATTGACTTGGAGAATACTTTTTTTTAACCCGGCGCATGATTTGTATGCAACCTGGATAATAGGTTCGAAGATTCACAACCTGCGCGTCGTTCCGAAGATGATGAGCAAACAACATGACTTAATGTAGGTATGTCCATTCACACTTGTGTTCTTTTAAGGATCTCGTTGGATCGTATAATGGGCACAATGCCAGCAAACGATGGAACTCTATCATGTCTTCATTACATGGCGAAACATCATGCCTTGTCCTAGAAACAGAAATAGACAAAATTTACCAATCTCGTCGCGACCATCTAGCTGCTTCGGTGCCAGCCAACTTGATTGGAGGATTTCACAGATTCACGCTGGCCGCACTGGCGCGTTGCACTGCTCCCATGATCCCCTCGTGTTGATGTAGGCGAGGTGTCTGTAGACCATCAATAACTCCCCTTCATTGAGTGAATCACCATGCCAAACATGCATGACAATTCTAGTTGTATGCCGAGACACCATCGGCCTTATGAATGATTAAGGGGTTGATATTGCCCCCCCCCCCCGCTTCATAGTTGTTGGAGACAGGGCAACGAGACATATCAGTACCACCTTCATGAGCACAGGTGTTGCCTTCTGGCGCACATCGTGCGCGTCGGTGTAGAGCATCAGTTGCCGGGCTGTCGTCGGTGTTGTCAGGGACGCATGGGTATTGCTGCACCCAAACACCATGACGTAGTTCGATGTAGTGTCTTGTAGTCAGAATGCCGTCGGCGATGACAGGAAGCACCTCTCCATGGCTGCAAAGTTGTTGGAGGAGTACAACTGGAAACACGAAACGAAAACATGCGAAAAAGGGGGGAAAGTTTGTTGTTTTTTTTCAAAAAAAATTGTTGGCTTTCCCATTATACGTCAGCTATAGGCGTGATATCCGAGAAGGCTACCGAAGGACTTGTCATTGGGAACCATCGAAAGACCTTGATGATTGCAACTCAACAACTTAAATATGCTTCGGTGTACGTGTACAAAGACGATGTGTTTCGGGATGCTTCCGAGAGGCAACGGAAATTCATACTCTAGCCCATCATTATACTAAGGGCCTCCACAGCTCGACATCCCCCCTGCACATACCCCGTGAACCCAGAGACTTGGGTCGGATAAATTCAGGGTAAAAGGTTTTGGGACAACGGCTTGGCGATTTTTCTTCATGCATATTGAGGGATGGTGAACAACTACCTCCCGCCTTCCTTCCAGTGGTTTCTTACTGCTTGGGACCACTTGATTGCTTCTTGGACTATTGGGATATTCTTTCTTGAATTTTCTTCTTGGACTTTTTGAATTTCATCTTGATTGCCCACACGGATGATTGATTGTTGCGGACTTTATGGACTTGCTTTGACATTTGGCTCAAACTTCTTGAGGACTCTTCTTCCATGATTTCTTGGGGACCCACCTTGGAAACTTGGAAGGGAACTGTTCACCTCTATGGAGTAGCAAAAACCCTCTAGCACTTTATCTGGGGCTTCTGGTGGCACACCCCAGGGTTGCCATGTGACTACGCACCAAACCAACTTGTGTTGGGTCAGGTAGCCCTCCATGATATTTTCCTATAGTCTTCCTTGGAGTGTGAGCCTCTGTGAACACGAGGCATGCCGGGAAACATGAAGAGCGCGGGGTCTCAATACTCAGAAGTGCCCAAGTAATCATCTCCGCTACCTCCGGAAGCATACACCTGGTACATGTCGTGCGTTGTGGGTGTAGGAGCCGCTCCACCTGCAAATCGACACATTGTGCTGCCCTCCAATAAGTCCTAGGGTAGCCTAAACTTCAATCAATAGCTTACTGCGACAGGAGAAAGCCAATTTTTTTGTTGAACTTGGTCCGTAAAAATTAGGGAAAACTAGATATATCCACGAAATGCAAAGGATAATGCACCATGGATCCGATAGCCCACAGAAGAAGATTCCCCAATGAAAATCCAGAAGGCAACAAAAGAGGCCAAATTTTAAGAAAAATATTTTTTTGAGGAACCTTTTGTTGATAGGGGGCATAGTTTGGACTCCCTGGGAATCGACGAGCTGGTATGCTCCCCCGTCATAGACTTGCTCGATGATGTATGGTCCTTCCCACTTTGGCTCGAACTTGCCCTTTGTCCTGTGCGTTACGATGATGGGACGCCTAAGCACGAGGGCCAACTCGCCTTTTCGAAAGACGTGTTGCTTGAAGAGCTTGTCATGAGCTCTCACCATATTATGGCAGTAAAGCTCTAGATTCTGTAGGGCATGAAGTCGCCCCTCGTCAAGGGCGTCGAGCTCCTGAAACCGTAGTTGTACCTGTTCGTCTTGGGTGATTTCATCTTGGATAGCCACCCTCAAAGAGGGTAGCGGGATCTCTAGTGGTAGGACCGCCTCACTCCCGTAAGCGAGAGAAAAACGGAGTCGCCTGTGTTGGAGTACGAATCGTAATGTGGTACGCCCACAAGGACTCGAAGAGACGGTCATGCCAGTCTCATGTTACTTGCCACCATCTTCTTGAGTATCTTGTCTGGTGACTTGTTGAAGGCTTCGATTGCACCGCTGGCTTGGTGTAGATGGTGGAGATGTAGAGATGAAGTGAAGGGGAGAGCGGTACGTCCATCACTCTGGCTCTCCTTAGCCATATCCCTCCGTCTTGTCGTTGCCTGATGATGAAGTGCATGGCCTTTGCCTCGTTGGTGCCCGGCCTAGTGGTGTCCTCCTTGTCGGTGCCAGACTGGATGACTTGCCTTCGCCTCGTCGGTGCCTGGCAAGATATGTATTGCTTCATTGGGGAAAGACATGTCGGTGGTGTACAGCTTATCCTCAACGGTGCTTGGGCGATGTTGTGGGCCTGAGTCGTGTGGATGTTGGGGTAGATGTTGAGGATGTTGCTGCCTCAACAAGCTGCAATGCAAGATTAGCATGAAACCATGCAAGATGGCCTTGGACGGGCTTCGTGTCAGCAAAAGTGTAGAGATTGAGCTCTGCCTTAGTGACGGCATAGAAGGCGCGCCCGCTTTGGGTGAGCTTTGTGTTGGTGTAGATGTCGCCCCACTTTAGGCGAGCTCTATGTCGGCGACGGGGTCAACGTTGTTCCCACCTCAAGAAAGCTCCTTTTCCAATGGCGTAGATAGCGCTCTTCCCCGACGAGCTCTATATCAGCAACGGTATGGCCGGTGCTCCACCTCAACGGTGGTGTAAATGACACCCCACCTGGGGTGAGCTTGTACCGGTGACGATGTAGGCAGTGTCCCCAACTTAGCATGTTCAGTGGCGTAGATTGCACGACACCTTGGGTGTGCTCTGCATCAACGACAGTGTAGACCGATTCCTGGCCGGGCCAAGCTCCGCCTGGACGGTAGTGTCGACCAAGCCCCGCTTTAGGCAAGGTCCACATCGATGGTGGTGTAGATGGCGCCTCAACATCGATGGGCTGCGTGTCGATGGTGGTGTAGGTGTCCCGCCTTGGGTGATCTCCATGTTGTGGGTGGTTGACAATGCCCCACCTCAGATGAGCTTTGAGATGGTGTAGAAGATGGCCGCTGTTAGGTGAGCTCCGTGCCGACCACGATGCAAAAAGTACGCCGTCCTTGGGCAGGATTGGAGGATATGTAGATGGCACCCGACTTTATGCGAGCTCCCTGTTGACGGTGGTTTAGAGGGTGCTCCAACTTTGAGATAGCTCCATGTTGGTAGTGGTTTAGATGGTGCCCTCCCTTCAGCGATATCAGTGTCGGTGAGGATGTAGACGACACTCCACCTGGGGCATGCACATGTCCGTGACAGTGTAGACCGACCCCCACCCAAGCCTAAGCTCCTTGTTGGCGGCAGTGTAGACCAATCCCCAGCTGGGCCAAGCTCTGTGTCGACGACAAATGATGTAGATGATGTCCCTGCCTTGGACAAACTTCGTGAGGGTGGTGTAGAAGTCGCCTCGTCTTTGATGATGTATGTGTTGATGGTGATGAAAAAGGAGCCCCGCCTTGCTGTGCTCTGTGTCAGCATATGTCATGGAATTATCACGTCAGATGTCCTAGTGTGAGGACTTAGTCGTGGAGCCATCACAACGAGATTAGCTTAAAGGGGTTAAACTAGACAAAGGACATGGGGAGTTTATACTGGTTCGTCCCCTTGCGGTGAAGGTAAAAGCCTACGATCCAGTTGTGGTAGAATTGATGGGGTCTCGATGATCAGGGAGCGAATCCGCTTTACCTGGCTCTCGAGTTGTTGTTTTCTGTCCTTGAACCACCGCCGGGTCGTCCCTTTATATACACAAGTTGACGCCCGACGGTTTACAGAATCCCGATGCCGGCTCATACACGTGTCCGGCTCGGTTTCTATCCTTTCCTATCTTGCAACACAAGTTACATAGTACATGGTGGTTTATGTCTACGGGCCCTAATCTGCCTTTGGGCCCTGGGCCTCTAAATCTCTTGTAGTAAAGTGTCATACTCCTTGTCTTCAGGGGCTTCAATACGGATGATTCCTTATGAGTATAATCCGGCCCCTCCTTGGCGGTTTATACTCAATAGTTATATCCCCAACATTAGGCCCTAGATTGATTTTAACATGTTAATGTCAATCTTCAATACTTAGGAAAATTTCTTCTTGAATATCTTCATGTGAACCTTGTAAACCGCCATGATGTCATCTTCATATGAACCTTGTAAACCGCTGTGACGTCATCTTCCAAGATTGTAATAAATCGCCATGACGTCACCTGTTTATTAAAACCATATATACTTCCCTTTTATTAATAAACCTCCAAAAACCGAGGCGACAGCTCTGCCACATATCCATGTTTTTGGTCTCCTCGATTCCCGCGACTGTCGCTTATCCCTTCATCTTATAAATAGGACCGGGGGTCATTTTCTTTTCCCCCTTCGTGCCTCTTCATCTCATCGTCTTCCTCGTGTTGCCCCAGCGCTTCGGGCTCAGCTGCCGCCGTCAAGCCTCGTCTTCGACCTCATCTCCGGCCGCTGCATCACCCTGAATGCACCAGAAAACTGCGGCGCCTCTTCGTTGTTCCCTCAACCTTAGTAAGTCTTCTTTCCTTTCGCCCCCAGATATGTTCATTAGGGTTTCTGTGTTCCTCGGTGTTCTTCAGTGTTCTTGGATGTTCTTCACTTGTACCTTGTTGTTACACGAGTACTTGATAAAACTTGACATTATCCCTGTGCGGCTGCAGTCATAATCCATTTTCCTCATTACAGCATCTATTTTTTAGTGAAACAATCCCATCTGGACCTTTGCTGTTCCGCTGTCACCACTTAGGGTTCTGAAATTTTCTCCCTTTTTTGAACTGCGGTAGATCCAGAATTATAATACCAACCTGTAAAACTTGTTTGTGCAATACTTAGCAAAACAAAATTAGATCTGTAATTTTCCACACTAGTATAGGCGGTTTAACCTTTAGAAAATGATAACCCTCCAGGTACCATTAGCCCTCTCTTAAACCGCCGAATCGCCTCTAATGCGAAGATCCGGTTTAATATGTACATATGTTTCAATGTCTTCTCCCTCCGACCTTGCGCCGGTTTATACGTGTCAGTCATGAATCTTAAACCGGCATTGATCCTCTTTTCCAGCTTTCTGTTGAAATGCCAAACAGTTCTATGCTTGCAATTGGGTCCCTTCCCGAGTTACTGAATAGCAATTAAATGGGTTTGTTGCCACTGGCGTTTTAGCAAAGAAGGAAGTCATACACTGAGAGTTCCCGGTCCAAAAAATCCTCCTGATCCCAAGGATGGAGAGGTGGTTGTTTTTGCTGACCATCTGGGTCGAGGGTTTAGCCCGCCCGGTTCAAAATTCTTCCGTGACGTTCTTGCTAGCTTCCAGATCCGCGCTCAAGATATTAGACCAAACTCCGTGTCCAATATTTGCAACTTTCAAGTTTTCTGTGAGGCTTATCTGCAAGAAGAACCCACTGTTGAACTGTTCAAAGATTATTTCTATTTGAACCGCCATACCGAGTTCACAAATGGACCCAACATTGAGTTGGGCGGGGTTTCAATCCAGAAGAGAAAAGATGTCAGCTTCCCTCACGCCAAGCATCATAGTCATTCCAAGGACTGTAATCAGACTTGGTTTTACTGCCGTGACACATCTCCACCTGATGAGAACCCTCTGCCGGGTTACCGTGCTCACCGGCTTACCAATAAGCATCCAGTTCCTCAAGGACTAACTGCCAAGGAACCATAAAAATATGCCCCTCAGCTATGAAAACTCAAAGCTTTTGTTGCAAATGGACTGACAGACATTGACTTCATTCGATGTTGGGTTTCTTGGAGTATTATGCCTTTAAGCCAGCGCCCCGGTTTAATGTGTGAATACACAGGGGATATAAAAGACCCTCAGCGTCATATCAACATCCAGCTCACTGATGATGAAGTCACCGAATCTGTCAAGAAAATGCTTGATGAACCGGTGGCTGTATGCAGCAAAGTAGGGCTCAGTCCCTTCTGCACTTCCAACAAACCGCGAGCTGTAAGAATTGCCTCATATTTGTCTTAATCCATCCCCTCTTTAAACATTCCTTTATAACTTGTTGTTCGTCTGTGCAGGGTGATGATCCGTTCTAGAAGAGGAAATCACAGGATAAACCAGCGAAGCCGCAGGATAAACCGGCGAGAGCGCCTCGCGTCAAGACCAGGGTTACAAAGAAGCCAGCGAAGAAGAAAATCTCCGAGGCCTCTGACCTGCCCAATGATGAAGAGCTTGATGACCTGGAGTCAGAGGTAGAACTTGACTCTCTTGGTTATTTTTTCATACACCTCATTGACAATGATCATTATCAGGATGATGCGGAAGCTAGCCGCGCTAGTGATGCAGAGGTAATTGTTCTATCTTCCGACTCAGATCATGTGCCAGTACCAAAAATCCGTTGAGCAGTCCAGAAAGTAAAATTTTCACGCCCTCTTGCTTA
Source organism: Triticum aestivum (assembly GCF_018294505.1). NCBI lineage: Eukaryota > Viridiplantae > Streptophyta > Magnoliopsida > Poales > Poaceae > Triticum > Triticum aestivum. The sequence continues at coordinate 352,422,021 of NC_057801.1, forward strand.
TTCGGATCCACACTTTCTTTTGAAGACACAGCAACATGAAGCTCGCCGCACAATTCGGCATAGTGGCCAAGTAGTGACCTCCTCCGGTTTACTGAACTCTCCGGTTCGTAAACGCCGTCATGAGGTATCTTGTACTTCTAATACACTTTGTCCCAGGGCGGGTTATTTCCGATATCCTCTTAATCCATCTGACTCAAATTATCAGGGAACCTCCCATTCATCATTCGGCGAGTCATCGGCCACACAACTCCCTCCCCTCAAAATTGTTCCTGGGTAGGCATATTACACTTAACTCTTTATGCCTTGTATTTGTTTATTATACTAACTTTTGTATCTGTTCTTTCAGTGCCAAAGCCAGACTTAGCAAGAAGGCCAAGTTGAATAAACCGACCGATGATAATCTGTCCACTGAATCAGAGAAACCCCCAGAGGCCTTTGATCTGAACCCTGATACCATCCTGGATGATCCGGTACCTCAGGTTCAGGATACTTTTGTCGAACTGGCAGAGATGAATCCGACGAGCCAGTCTGCTGATCCACCAAGCCCAGCTAGTGATCCACCAAGCCCAGCAAAAACAACTGTTAATCCGTCAAGCCCAGCCAAAGCTACTGATGACACCACGGATGATGTTATGATTACCGGTTTTGGTCATACTACTCCTGGGAACCCTGTCGCTTTATCAAAGCATAGTGCCAAAGAAGATTTTTTTTCTATGGACAAGGGCAAGTGGAAAACAGACTTATCAAGCTAAGCTCACCTGAGCGCCCAAGATATTCATTCTGGATATTTAAACCGCCTGTACACAAGTCGTGACTATGAAGCCGGTTTAGTGGGCCTGATGAAGGAATGGTATGAGGTAAATATCAATTACTTTGCACAAGTTCTTTTTCCGTAGAACTAGCTTAAATTATCAACTCTAGTAGCCCCCAAGTGCCGGTTCATATTATCAATGTGAACCGGGACTTGTAGTAGAATAACATTGAACTTTGCTTGCGTAGCCCCCAAGGGCCGGTTTATACCTTTAGGATGAACTGGTACCTTTCCTGCCATGTTTCAAAATTTTTGATAATCATCTTTCTTGTAATCCGATTTAGTGGGAAAAACTCCATAACTTTGAATTGATCCGATATGCATTAGCCCCCAAGTGCCAAGTGTATAACTTGTTATGTACTTGGGACTTAAAATGTCAGTTGATAAAAAGCAATCCGCATTAGCCCCCATGTGCCAAGTGTATAACTTGTTATGTGCTTGGGACTTCAAAGAAGTATTACCAACTCATTAATTGTCTCTTTTAGGGCTAAAGAAGAGCTGACCGGCGCTTTAACAACCATAGAACAATTGAAGGGCGGCTTTAAAGGTGAACATGCAAAATGGGAGACCAAAAAAGCAGCTTTGCTAAAGCGGGCGGAGGATGCGGAAGCAGCCCTTAACCCGGTAACAAAAGAGCTGACTAGCTTGAAGCGGCAGATCAATGCTATGACTTCTGTTGTCTTCGGTAAATAACCTCTTCATAAGATTTAAACAAATAATAGCCATAAAACTGCCAGTTTAATAATGCTTTGATCATTGCAGGTAGCCATGTTGCTCATCTTGGCTCAGACATGCGCAAAAAACTGAAGGCTGCCCAGGCATTGATAAAGCAGTTATATACCTGCGTTCAACGGGCCATCTGCACAGCTTCATACAATAAACCGCCCCCAACTTTAATCAAGGAAACATTGGCAAAATTATCCATGACACCTGCCCAACTTGAAGAATTGAAGAAATCTGCTGCAAGGGCCGGTGCTCTGTCCGCACTGACTCGGGCCAAGGCCTGGATATCTGATCTTGATCCGGAAGACATTCAAAATGGCTATCCCAGCCAAAAAGAAGATGGGTCAGTTTTTGGCAATGATGACCTCAAGGCTTTGACGAAGGACATGCGTCCACTTGCAAGTAAACTGGCTGAAGAGACTGATTTGTCTTTCCACCGGTCGATTTATGACGCAGACAACAAACGTGTTAATGCATCTGTATATGATGTGCAAAATCTTATCCCGCCAATCCGTAAGCATACATACGCCCCTGATGTTGAACCGTCCGATATTATAAGCGATGAAGTTGTCTTCCGAGCTTTAATTGGGATTGACTGGGCAACCATTGACTTCCAGCCACTGGGTGGAGAGGCGGAGGGTGAACCGGCGCAGGATGATCCACAACCTTCAAGTCAGCCTGAGGAAGAATCATAATCCGGAGGCCAGCTTAGCTTCTGCATACCGAGATATTAGTGATAAACAATTATTGTTTGGGCGTCCACTGCCTTATAATAGGCTAGTTTAAAACACTTGGTCTGCTATGTCGTCGTGCATATTTACTTTGCACAATACTGTTAATCTGTCATGATTATGCTATGTCTGCTTATGATCCTTAGCAGCTTCATGCAATCCTGTTTCTGCATATAATAAACTTAAAATTGTCCTGGCGGTTTACCGCCGGACGAGTCATAACACCCAATATAAAGCCAGGGTTTATAACCAAGGCTGTATTTTCAAGAATAACTAAACATGAAATACATCATACATGTGACATTGAATCACATTGTTGATTTATCAACTTTATTGTAGTAAGGGTGATAACCCAAATCTTGAGTGCTGATAACTCCCACCATGCTGTGCTAGTTTACAATGAAGCCATACCGGGTTATAATAAACACCGGATGATCATACTGGCGACTTATAGTCAAAGCCAGACTGGGTTTAACAAACGCCGGTTTATAATTAATTGTGTACTGACAACTTATAGTTGAAAGCCAAGCCGGGTCAATTGACATCGGTCATCGTTGTAAGTTTGTACACGGCAACTCAAAAGCCAGACCGTGTTAGCAAGTACCGGATTGAAATAAACCTCACCGAAATAAAACATCAAAAAGACAAATTTACGAAGAAAATATGCAGAAAGGCGAGGCTTTTCATGGGCTGCCAGGCCACTGAGTTAAACCATTTCACAAAGCCTTTTAAGATGGACCTGACATTAACCAATCGTCGTTTTAACTTTGACAAGTTTAGGGTCTGTATAAGATTGACTTGCCAAACGTTCGGCGGGTCATACCAGGATTACCTGGGCGGAGTGACTTACTTGATGAAGGCAGGTTAACCCGGGGTTTTAGGTGAATACACCTGGCTTCCAAGCCTGGCTTTTGTAGCCTATTGCAAGGTGTAGATTCTTTGTTCTTGTAGAAGAAAATATCCCCCAAGCAATATTTTGAGCTGAGCTCACTGGGCGCCTATGTTTGAGTTGTGCTTTTGCAATGAACTCTCTTTGGCTCCTTATGATATTGGGTATGAAGCCCCCAATCTCTCTTTTTTGTAGCTTTATAAGCTGGATTAATGGACAAACAGAGCTCCGCTTTATAAGTAGAAGCCCCCATGTAACCAAGAATTTTTTTTAAAGATGAAAGGCAGAGGCCCCGCTTTAGCAAGGATGCCGGTTTATTATATTGATCATAATATATACATTGTCAAGAATATGTACATAATAGGAGCCTATGGCTCAGGTGTAGTAAGGCCAAAGATGAGCAATATTCCACAGCCGGCGGGTCTCCTCCTCTGACTTGCGTGAGTCTTTGTGCTCTCGAAAATCGATCAGGTAGTATGACCCATTGTTCAGGTTCTTGCTGACCACAAAGGGCCCTTCCCAAGGTGGGGATAACTTGTGCATGTCGGTCTAATCTTGGATAAGCCGGAGCACTAAGTCGCCTTCTTGAAAAGCTCTGGTTTTAACCCGGCGGCTGTGATAACGCTGCAGGTATTGCTGATAAATCGCCGAACTAGTTGCCGCTATGTCCCGTTTTTCATCTAACAGGTCCAATGCATCTTGGCGTGCTCTTTCATTGTCCGCTTCGACATAAGCTGCCACTCGGGGCGAGTCATGGTGAATATCACTTGGGAGAACTGCTTCTGCTCCATAAACCATGAAGAAGGGTGTATAACCCGTAGATCTATTGGGGGTGGTATTAATGCTCCACAATACGGAAGGCAATTCTTCCACCCAACAACCCGGCGTCCTCTGTAAAGGGACCATAAGCCGGGGCTTGATGCCCTTCAGGATTTCTTGATTAGCTCTCTCAGCTTGACCATTGGACTGGGGGTGAGCCACTGATGACACATCAAGCCGGATGTGCTCACGTTGACAGAACTCTTCCATGGCACCCTTGGAGAGATTCGTGCCATTATCTGTTATAATGTTGTGTGGATAACTAAAGCAGAAAATCACCTTTTTTATGAATTGAGCCACCGTGGCTGCATCACATTTGCTGTCTGGCTCTGCTTCCACCCACTTGGTGAACTTATCAACCGCCACCAAAAGGTGGGTCTTCTTGTCCTTGGACCTCTTGAAGGGCCCAACCATATCAAGCCCCCAAGTTGCAAACAGCCAGGTGATTGGAATCATCCTAAATTCCTGAGCCGGAACATGGGCTTGGCGTGAAAACTTCGGATAAACGTCACACTTCCTGACCAAATCCTCAGCATCAGCATGAGCTGTTAGCCAGTAAAAACTGTGTCGGAAAGCCTTAGCCACAAGGGATTTTGAACCGGCATGATGACCACAATCCCCTTCGTGGATTTCACGCAAAATCTCACAGCCTTCTTTAGGAGAAACGCACCGCTGAAACGCCCCTGAGACACTGCAGTGATGTAACTTGCCATTGACAATAGTCATGGACTTGGACCCCCGGATTATCTGTCTGGCCAAAATTTCATCCTCGGGTAACTCGCCCCAGGTCATATACGCCAAGTAAGGCATCGTCCAATCAGGGATAGCATGAAGAACCGCCACCAATTGAGCCTCCGGGTCGGGAACAGCCAGATCCTCCTCCGTTGGTATTTTGACCGACGGGTCATGCAGAACATCAAGAAAGAAATTGGGCGGCACTAGTTTACATTGAGACCCGGGTCGGCTTAAAGCGTCCGCCACTTTATTCTTGCGCCGATCAATGTGCTTGACCTGGTAACCCTTGAAGTGACCAGCAATGGCATCCACCTCACACCGATAAGCCACCATGAGTGGATCCTTAGAATCCCAAGTACCAGACACTTGCTGAGCCACTAAATCAGAGTCGCCGAAGCAACGTACCCGGATTAAATTCATCTCCTTAGCCATCCGAAGACCGTGGAGCAAGGCCTCATACTCAGCTGCATTGTTAGTACAAGGAAACATCAAGCGGAGAACATAACAAAATTTGTCACCTCGAGGGGAAGTAAGAACCACTCCAGCCCCCGAGCCCTCCAATTGTCTGGACCCGCCAAAGTGAATAGTCCAGTACGTGTTATCTGGTTTGTCCTCCGGCGCTTGCAATTCCGTCCAGTCATTGATGAAATCCATAAGCGCTTGAGACTTGATGGCCGTACGAGGCATATATTTTAACGCGTGAGGTCCAAGCTCAATAGCCCACTTAGCAACCCGGCCAGTCGCTTCCCTGTTCTGGATGATATCTCCAAGAGCGGAACTGACCGCAGTGATGGGATGGCCCTGAAAGTATTGCTTAAGCTTCCGGCTCACCATAAAAACTCCATACACCAGCTTCTGCCAATGCGGATATCTTTGCTTGGACTCAATAAGCACCTCGCTGATATAATAAACCGGCCGTTGAACTGGATACTCCTTACCGGCCTCCTTGCGCTCCACCACTATAGCCACGCTAACAGCCCGAGCGTTAGCAGCCACATATAACAGCAATGGTTCTTTATCAATGGGGGCAGCAAGAATAGGCGGCTCGGCTAACTGCTTCTTCAGATCCTCAAACGCCGCATTAGCAGCATCACTCGAGACAAAGTTTTCTGTCTTCTTCATCATCTGATATAGAGGGATGGCCTTCTCTCCCAAACCGCTGATAAACCGGCTTAGCGCTGCAATACGACCCGCCAGATGTTGAACATCATTGATACACGCCAGTTTAGCCAGGGACGTAATAGCCTTGATCTTTTCTGGATTAGCTTCAATGCCCCTGTTAGACACCAGAAAACCCAAAAGCTTGCCTGCTGGTACACCAAATACACACTTGGCCGGATTAAGCATCATCTTATAAACCCAGAGATTATCAAAGAAATCCTCTATCAATGTCTCTGCTTTCCTGGACTTCACCACGATATCATCCACATAAGCATGAACATTGCACCCAATCTGACTATGAAGACAATTCTGCACACATCACTGATAAGTCGCCTGGGCACTCTTGAGCCCAAAGGGCATAGACACATAGCAAAAGACTCCAAAGGGAGTTATAAAGGCTGTCCTCTCCTGGTCCTTAACTGCCATTTTAATCTGATGATAACCAGAATAAGCATCCATAAAACTCAAATGCTCACAACCCGCCGTAGCATCAATAATTTTCTCAATACGAGGGAGAGCAAAGGGATCAGCTGGACAAGCCTTGTTCAAATCTGTGTAATCCACGCACATACGCCAAGTGTCATTCTTCTTGAGTACCAGCACCGGGTTAGCCAACCACTCAGGGTGAAAAACCTCCACAATAAACCCTGCTGCCAAGAGCTGGCTATCTCCTCGCCAATGGCCTTGCGTCTCACTTCATTGAAGCGGCGGAGAAACTTCTTGACCAGTTTAAACTTGGGATCGATATTAAGAGTGTGCTCAGCGAGTTCCCTCGGTACACCTGGCATGTCAGAACGTTTCGATGCAAAGATGTCCCAGTTCTCACAGATGAACTCGATGAGTGTGCCTTCCTATTTCGGATCCAGGTTAGCGCTGAGGCTAAACTGCTTGGATGAATCGCCAGGAACAAAATCAACCAACTTAGTCTCATCAGCCGATTTGAACTTCAATGCCGGATCATGCTCTGTAGTTGGCTTTTTCAAAGACGTCATATCTGCCGGATCAACATTGTCCTTATAGAACTTCAACTCCTTTGTCGCACAAACTGACTCAGCATAGGCCGCATCACCTTCCTCACATTACAAAGCGATCTTTCGGCTTCCATGTACTGTGATGGTCCCCTTATGACCCGGCATCTTGAGCTGGAGATAAACATAACATGGTCTTGCCATGTACTTAGCATAAGCCGGCCGTCAAAACAGGGCATGGTACGGGCTCCGGATTTTCACCACTTCAAAGGTCAATGTCTCTGATCTTGAATCATGATCATCTCAAAAAGCAACCTCTAGAGCTATCTTACCGACAGGATAAGCCGATTTACCAGGCACCACACCATGGAAAATGGTGTTTGACGGTTTAAGATTCTTCTCTGTCAACCCCATGCGACGGAAGGTTTCATAATACAAGATGTTGATACTGCTCCCCCCATCCATGAGCACCTTGGTGAACTTATAACCTTCGACCTGAGGTGCCACCACCAACGCTAGGTGACCCGGATTATCAACCCGGGGCGGATGATCCTCTCGGCTCCACACAATGGGTTGTTCAGACCAGCGCAAGTAACGGGGCACCACCGGTTTAACAGAGTTCACTGCCCTTTTATGAAGCTTCTGATCGCGCTTGCACAGGCTAGTGGTGAAGACATGATACTGCCCACTATTCAACTACTTTGGGTGGCTCTGGTAACTAGACTATTGCTGCTGCTGAATCCCCTGCTGATTATAACTACCCTAGTTGCCCTGATTGCCTTGATTGCCATGTCCACTTTGATTACCTTGAAACCCTGAACCGGAACTGCCTCCACCATAACCCGGCCCATGAGACTCGGGTCCTGAACCTCCGGACGGCCCATGATCATACCGGAAAAGACCTGAGTTTTTGAATTCCCTCATAATAAACCAATCCTTCCAGAGGTGCGTAGCTGGCTTCTCTCGCGTCCCGTGCCTCGGGCAAGGCTGATTTAACAGGCGCTCAAGATTGACACCTGATCCTCCACTCCGTGGGGGCGGTCTACCCTTACGATGCTGGCCATTATCCTGCGGATTGGTGTTAGCCACAAAATCTGAACTATTATCCACTTTACAATTACCATTGTTTCCATGGCCCGTTGGATCATGCTGCTGCCTTTGGTGTTGCCGTTCTTCTTTCCCTTCCCCGACTTTTCATCCTTAGATTTGGGGTCCTTGGTACTATCAGAATCGGCATACTTAACCAGAGCTGCCATAAGGGTTCCCATGTTATTGCAGTGATGCTTGAGTCATCCCAACTTCAACTTCAGAGGCTTAAACCAGCAATTGCCCTCCAACGTTATAACTGCTGAATCGGCATTGATGCAGTCAGATGAATGCAAAATCTCTGAAACTCGGCGCACCCAATGGGTTGTCGATTCACCTTCTTCTTGAACACAGGCGGCTAGATCCACAATTGTCATGGGTTGCTTGCACGTGTCCTTGAAATTCGTTATAAAGCAGGCTTTTAACTCGGCCCATGACCCAACGGAGTTAGCCGGCAAACTTTTCAGCCAAGTGCGAGATGTTCCATCCAACATCATGGTGAAGTATTTAGCGCATGCCGCCTCATCTACATCCAGCATCTCCATTGCCATCTCATAGCTTTCAAACCATGACTCGGGGGGTAAATCAGTAGTGTAATTGTGCACTTTATGCGGACCCTTGAAATCCTTGGGCAGCCGCATATTGTGTAGAGCCGGGGTGAGACACGGCACCCCCGAAGAGCTGAAAGCAAACCTGGTTCCACTGACGTTGTCGGACGAAGCGGAGTAAGCTGACGGTCCACGTAATGCGCTGCTAACTCGACTTATCGACGCGCTTTGCCGTTATCGACCACGTACTGGGCATTTCACCACCGCCCGCCGGGTTAGGCCTTCGAGGGGAAGTATGGTTCCCCTCGCTTCTCGACACAGCCAGTTCATCAATGTGCCTGCTGTAACTCCGGCTCGGGCGGGGGGCTGAGTGAATCATGTCTCGACTATATGAATAAGCCTGCTACTGAACCATAGCCGTTTGAAGAAGATCTCTGGCGCGCCGCATCTCAACCGCTGCTGGAGACTCGCCCTCCATTGGAATAGCTGCCAATCGTGATGCCGCAACGATCATGTTATCCAAAGGGATGGAGAAGTGACCCGGCGGTGTCGGCATGTACTGCAGTGGGTCATGGGTCCGTCGAGGCGGGTCCATCACCCGTGGCTGATCCGTTGCTCCTGTCCCTGGTGCTTCAACCCGGTTCACCACTGCCGGATTACTGGTTCCTGCTCGTGGCGTGTTGAAGAGATTCATTGCTTCACAAAATGGTGGCAGACGAGATCGATGTCTCCTCCTCAACACGTCATTTGAAGCGTTCTGATCCAGAATGAGCCGGTAATTCTCTGCCTGAATCCACTGTGCCTGAGCATCTAAAGCGGCCCGCTCATCAGCCATCCTGGTGTCCTCGGCCACCAAGTCCTCCCTGGCCTGAGCTATCTGATCTCGCAGCTTCGTGACCTCTGCGTTATGTGGATCTTGATTACCCGGGGTAACCTCTGTGGTCAATAATGTCGTTCAGGCGTCCAATAAACCGGACAAAACTTGAGCCGGCCGGTGCGTGGGGCCTCCTACCCCGGCTGCCGATCTGGAAATCATCGCTGCTGGAGTTGAGGAGTGCAGCGTGGGCTGCGTACCGGCCATGAAGATCGCAACCCGGTTCGGCGGTTCAAGGGCGTCCGAAATACTGTCGCCGTCGGAACAGCCCCCAAACCGGCCATCTTGCAGTTGGTACAGTGACTCGGTCTCACCGGTGGATGATTCGCCATCTGAATAAACGACCGTCTCACCATCGGACATCGGTTCAGACTCAGCACCATTGATGAATCCTACGAACGCATGCTTCATGGCAGGCTGATCCCGAGTAGGGCTTGCACGCTGAGCCATCTCGATGAGGTCGGCGCAGATGTCCGGCTCAGGGCCCGGTTCGCCGATCTTGCTGATGAAGACGTGAATTCCTCCAAAGGGGACCCAATACTCGTACTTGATTGAGCCATCCTCGGGGCCCCAGCCTGCGTCATCGATGTAGAGCTTGTCGCGATGACGACTCTTGGTCATTCGGCCCACTACGTATCCCTTGAGTCCTTCGAAGCTGCCCTTTAAGAAATTGAAACCATCGTGCGATAACCCCACGGTGGGCGCCAACTATCGTGGAATTATCACGTCAGATGTCCTAGTATGAGGACTTAGTCGTGGAGCCATCGCAACGAGATTACCTTAAAGGGGTTAAACCGGAAAAAGGACACATGTAGTTTATACTGGTTCGGCCCCTTGCGGTGAAGGTAAAAGCCTACGATCCAGTTGTGGTGGAATTGATGGGGTCTCGATGATCAGGGAGCGAATCCGCTTTACCTGGCTCTCAAGTTGTTGTTTTCTGTCCTTAAACCGCCGTCGGGTTGTCCCTTTATATACACAGGTTGACGCTGGGCGGTTTACAGAATCCCGACGCCAGCTCATACACGTGTCCGACTTGGTTTCTATCCTTTCCTATCTTACAACACAAGTTAGATAGTACATGGCGGTTTATGTCTACGGGCCCTAATCCGCCTTTGGGCCTTGGGCCTCTAAATCTCTTGTAGTAAAGCGTCATACTCCTTGTCTTCATGGGCTTCAATACGGATGATTCCTTATGAGTATAATCCGGCCCCTCCTGGGCAGTTTATACTCAATAGTTATATCCCCAACAACATAGGTAGATGGCGCCCCACTTTTGGGGCACTCCGCGTCAATGGAGGTGTACACAGCGCCCCGCCTTGGTCGAGCTCCATATCAGTGGTGGGGTGGACAACAATCCGTCTTGGCCGAGTCTCGTATCACCTTGGGCGAGCTCGAGTTGGCGGCTGCATAGACGAAGTTTCGCCTTGAGATGACGGGGTGGTGCCAAGTGGATGATGTAGCCCTGATTGCTGTCGCTTGCAGTTGTGGCTGATCTCCCTACCCAGGAGGGGACGCATGTCGTGGTGGAAGTGTTTGCCATAGAGGGTCCCGTGGTCGCCACTTTTGAGTGGGTTGAGGGATCCTCCGACTGTCTTGACGCCTTGCCATTGTTTACAACGTGGGGGCATGTTAGGATGCCCCCGCTCTAAGTGGTGAGTTGGTGAAGACTGTCATCGAGGCGCTCATTGAGGATGATGACTTTGGGATTGGCGCCTCATCCTACCTGCAACCATGAGCCTACGCAGGTTGTGGGAGAGGGCCTCCAAGCTTTCAGGTAGCTTGACCTCAGTGCGTCGTGGTGTCGGCACCAACCGGCTGAGCAGGTAGCTATATCACTCATGCTGCTCCAAGTCGGGGGAGATGCGAAAATTGATCCTGCCATTTTCTTGAACAACCCCACCATTGGTTCGTAAATGTACCTGAGTGTGTTGAAGGACTAAGTCCTCAAGTTCTTTATAAAGAACATGGCGGTTTCTCCGACGCCTCTCACGCTTGCGCTGGTTCTCCGTTGGAAAGATACCATCCCTTTGCACCGGTGGCATGCGTTGGAGTGCTGGTGCAGGGCGCCTGGTGGATGATGAAGTCCTGTCCGTCATCACCTATAGCTGTGGCCGATCTCCCCGCCTAGGAGGTGACGAAGGTTGTGGTGGAAGTGTCGGTCGCAAAGGTTCCCGTGGTTGCAACTCTTGAGTGGGCCGAGGGTTCCTCTCCTCGTCTTGATGTCCCCGCCTGAGAGGTGATGAAGTTTGTGGTGGAAGTGTCGGTCGCAAAGGTTCCTGTGGTTGCCATTGTTGAGTGGGCCAAGGGTCCCTCTCATCGTCTTGATGTCTTGACCATCAGTTCCAACATGGAGGCATGTTGGGATATCTCCATTGCAGGAACTGTCGAGTTGGTGCAGATTGTCGCCGAGGCGCCAAAGTCTGGCGCTCATGTTGAGGACGACGGTTTGGGCTTGACGCCTCATCCTTCCCGCAGCTTGAGTCGACGATGCATTTGGTGCCGTCTGATCTTGGAGCCTCCTCTAGATATTGTTCATCTGCTCCTGGAGTTGTCGAAATTCTCACTGTAGGTCATCATCATGTGGTGCGGGTGCTTCATGCCGAAGGGTAGAAAACCTGTTGTCATTGGGGAGAGACCTTCCGCCGACCGCCGAGTTGTGGAGACATGGCGCCCATGCACCCCTTCGAGTGTCGCCAATGTTGAGGGAGACAGTAGGGCCTGGTAGAACAGGCTCTTTGCATGAGCGCCGCTTCTAGAACTCCTTCATGATGGCGCGTCTCACTAGCTCCTTGACCCTGCATGGCTCGTATGCCCAATCATCAGGGAACAAGTCATACGGAGGGGTTAAGGTGCTTCGGTAAGTGAACACCTTATCAGATAGGTCCATAGCACCGAGGGACCAATCCTCATCCGGCACCGTGCTCTGAGCGATGCGGGAAGCTATCTGTTAGTGGAGTAACTATACCTTGCGGTACGTCCTCCTGTAGTTGCGTAGGGGATGAGGGCTATCCGACAAACGAGCATTGGCCATGAGCCTACACAAGTTATGGGACATGGCCTCCAAACCCTTGAGAAGCTCTACCTCGGTGCACCGCGTAGTTGGTTTCAATGGCTCCGAGTGCGTAGTCGTGGTAGGGGTGTGGAGGGATGCCGCACTAGCCCGCTTGTTTGCGGCTCTGGTGCAGAGGCGTTGAGCTGCCTCCACATCTCCTTTCAAATAGGCCCTTGTCGACTCCTTCAACAGGGTGCGCGCCTCAAGAATTAGCTCACGACGCTCCTTCTTCACCTTGGCAGCCTCCCGCCTTAGTGCCTTCTTCGACTGCACAGTTTGGAACTGCGCAGGATCTTGAGCTTGATGCATGTAGACTTTCTCGCCGAGCTCGATGACAACCATGGGCGGCATCGATCCAAACTGGATCATTACCGGCTCCGAGTTGCTGCCACGGGAGATTCCGCCTGCATGAAAGGGATATTGATGAGCGGAAACCCTCGCCGACACCTTGTCATGCAGCATGCTATGCAGGTTGGGAGACGAGCGAAGATGATTCAGAGGACCACATCGTTGCGAAGATGGGAGGAGAACCATGTCCCACCGGGCGTGCCAATTTGTTTGACATGAGAAAAAATCTTATTGCACTCCGTGAGAAGGGAAGAGAATGAGTGTGGATTTCTCTCATGTGCCGAGAAAAAGAAAATGCGGGCGTGCTAGTGTACTAAGTACACAAATAAACATAGGGAAAACATGCAGTTTATTAATCTCTCATTGGAGAAACAAAAATACAAGATCCCTTTACATATGCGCTCCGTGGCCTACTAGCGCGGCCTGCCTGACTATAGCGATGTGCGGTCTCCTGGTTCCCGGGGCCTCGAAAGGCTCCCGGTTAATTACTCCTGTGGGTTGCTCCGCGAGATACCTTTGATTAAGCCGTGTGGTCGTCTTCATTGTCTTCGCTTCGCAATCTCCATGCATGATGATGATGGTGTGTGTGGTGTGGGCAGCGGCAAAGCCCGTGTCCTCGTCGGTACACGTGCCACTCAAAACATGGCTTTGTCACTACTAGGGAAAACCTTATACACAGAATCTTACCAGCAGCGCTCTTCAAAATACAACGCTACTGCTATTTAGCAGTAGCGCATGCCAGAAAAATGCGTTGCTGAAAGAAAAATAGCAGTAACCCGTCCCTTCCAAACCGCGCTACTGCTCTAATTGCCATGACCTCACTGTCCAGCTAGTTATAGCAGTAGCGCACTAAACCGAACCGCGCTACTGCTATAGATGTTAGCAGCAGCACACTTCTATAAAACTCGCTACTGCTAAGTTCAGCACACAAGTTTAGTCCCACCTCGCTCCGCGAACAGGGTGTTTACCACCTTAAATATGTTACTTCTCAAACTATCACAACCACATGGTCTTCACTGAACTCTATGTGTAGAATTTGTGGCCGCAATATGAGTCTTCTCCGGTTCCTACCGGAGAGGACTCATATTGACAATTCAGATTGTACACAAAAAGATCATTGATGGCCAATGTATTTTCGCATTGACAGACAATGTATTTTTGCATGCTTACACTTAGCAGTAGCGCTTTTAGTAGCAAAGCGCTACTGCTAGTCCAACTTAGCAGTAGCGTGCATCCCCGCACAGCGCTAGTGCTATTCTCCTTAGCTGTAGCGCGTTTTCGTACCCGTGCTACTACTAACCCTACCTTATCCCCACGCGACCGACCCTCTCTCTCACTCACTCTCCCCCTCTCAGTCACTCTCGCCCGCACCGATAACCGTCATCGTCTGTCGCCGCCACCGCCGTCGTCTGTCCGCCACCGAGGTACTCCCTCCTTCCATCCCTCCTCCTCTCACCGCGCCCTCCTTCCTCCTCCTCCCACCGCGCCCTCCTCCCTCGTCCTACCACCGCGCCCTCCTCCCGCCTCCTCCCACCGTTCCCTCCTCCCTCCGCCTGCAGCCGCCCCCTCCTCCCTCCTTCACCGACAGCCCTCCTCCCACCGCCCCTCCCTCCTCCTCCTCCGGCCGACTGCTCCCCTCCTCCTCCGGCTGCCCCCTCCCCCTCCTGTCTCCTCCCTTCCTCCCTTCTCTCTGTTCTTGCAAATCGTAGGTGTTTTGGATAAAATAGAAGTAAGAAAATTTAGGGTAGAACTAGGGTAGTAGAAATTTTAGCAAGTGTTTAATAGAAATAGTTTATTTAGTAAGTGATTAATATAACTAGTTTATTTATATTAAGTGCTTAATATAACTATTTTATTTAGTAAGTGCTTAATATAACTAGTTTATTTATAGTAAGTGCTTAATAGAACTACTTTATTTAGTAAGTAGTTAATAAAACTAGTTTATTTAGTGTTAGGATTATATATAAGATATTTTCAAATGTTTTTTTCATATTTTGAACCATTAAAATGCAATGACCATCGATAAGTGGCCTATGTTTTGCCGGAGTGTTGATTAATTTCCGTTCTGGCAAATTTCAGGCGCTCGATATGTCCTTTTTTAGCAAAGGTCATGCCGGATATTTTGGGTTTTGCCGTCGAGTTATAATCTTTGAATTTTGAACACATGAGATGTCTAATGACGCTGGGATCCCGGAGTGCAGGTACTGCTACGATGACCGAGGTGTGTGCGATAGGCTTCCTCACCTGCAAAATGATAGGTTTTTCACCGTGAAGCTGGAAGAGACCTTCGATGTTTCTACGGTATGCAATGATAAGCATTTCATCGTAATTAATATCATCACTTGTGCTTCTTTTGTTCAACGTGTAATTTATGGAAAAAAATTCAATTCGACTAGTACATCCTGTGCCATGCTAGACCATATGTATTGGAGAAGCTTGGTTTTAGTTTAGATGACTTTGAGAATGTGGAGACGAGGAGGGCTCATTTAAGAACTAAACATGGTTATGAGTTTCTGGCTAAGTTCTACAATGCGGTTGATTGCTCCCATTTCGGTTGCTCTAATTGGGAAGCTCTCTGCAAGGCATATGGATTTGAGGAGGGAATGCGAATAAGATTTGATATTCGTCCCGAAGATTATTATGATGATGATAATATCGACATCTGGGTGGATGTGGATATGCCTGCAGTTTTACCTAGATGTGAGTTTGTCAAACTAATTTGTTAAGTTCAGTAATTTATGTTGTTAATTTAAAAATATTTGGTGTTCGTCCGTACTAAAGTTATTTATTTATAATTGTTAGCTTATTTCTTATCTTCAAGAAATACTCGGAAGGTAGTAGACAGCACATACTACAGCTATGACTCCAAGCTTAATTGTGAGAGAAAGGTTATCTTGTCTCATTCATAGAAGATGTTGAGGCCTTCAAAACCAGTCACTCTGTCAGCCCAAATTATACTAGATACGTGCCACTAGTCCATAAATTGCTTGATGGTAACTTCATTGCCAAAAACTTGGTAAGATTTTGTTAATGATGGTAACTTCATTGCATACATTATTCTTAAGTAAACTACATTGCTAACTATATATGTTACTATTTCGTTTTTGAACAGAGGCTCCCGAAGCAGGTTGTGCCTGACATGCTATTTACCGAAGGTGATATGCATATGGTTAGCTTATGACCAACTCCTTCGGAGGCTTACCATACTGCATACTCGATTTCTTCAAATGATGGAAGGCTCAAAATCAAAGATGGAGCAAAGTGATGAATGCGCACACGCAAATAATTGGAGACAAAATGAATGTCCGCAAGCCACAAGTTGGAGATAGGTTTATGTCCATTCTCCATTATGGTGAAGGACCAGTTTATCTGTTTTATGGTATTTTAGCTAGGAGAGAGGAGTAGGTCCTAAGTATTTAGAACAATTAGTTAGTGTTAATTATATATGACTACAATGTCTTAGACTTGATGGTGATGCTAAGTAGGTGTAGTGATTATGAGTACTATGATGATGATGAGGAGCAGTTGTTATTATAACTAGTGACGAAGTTGTTATATGATGTCTCATCATGGACGAAAATGATGATTATGAGGATTTATATGACAATGATATATTATGATGATAAGTTGTTAATGATATTATGATGATGATGAT
This sequence comes from Triticum aestivum, assembly GCF_018294505.1. Taxonomy (NCBI): domain Eukaryota; kingdom Viridiplantae; phylum Streptophyta; class Magnoliopsida; order Poales; family Poaceae; genus Triticum; species Triticum aestivum. Next base: position 352,438,421 of record NC_057801.1, read on the forward strand.
GATGATAAGTTATTATGTCATTGGGTGAAAGAACTGCAGATTTGTTTCAAATGGATGGATCCAAAGTGACCATTGGTTACTTTGGATCCATGCACTTGAAACTGATCCAAGGTTCTTTCACCTAGTGATTTAGTAACTCATTATGATGTAAAAACAGTCTCTAAATTGCTACTATATGAAAAATTGTATATAGGTGTATGAATACGACCTAAAATTCAAAAGAAATGGAACACGGAATAATAGTAGTAGCGATTGTTTTCGAAAGCGCTACTAGTAATTAGCAAAAGCGATTGTCCTGGAAAGCGCTACTACTAAGTAGATATAGCAGTAGCGAGTACCAGTAGGCGCTACTGCTAAGCTTTAGCTGTAGTACCTTATCAGTAGCGCGCTTACCCGCGCTACTGATAGGCCAAAACCAGCGCTACTGCTAGGCTTTTCCCTAGTAGTGTGTGCTAGCGATGTCCGCCCTCGTCGTCGTTCCTCATCGGTCTTGACAGCATTGATGTAGTTAGTGTTGGAATAGCATGGATCCTGCTTGGCTCGGACTTCTTGACGATGTTGTGGCTTCGTCGGGGTACACAAGGGGTCACCACACAAGAGTATTCTTTTGTGGAGACCGGCGTCGGTGTAAAACCAACGCACGCTCATATCGGCAATGCCGGTGTGATTGGCGCCTCGTCTCGACAAGACGCCGAGGTTACTACAGTCTGTGAAGACAAAGACTCCGCCACATGAGACCGTGGAAGATAACATCTTAGATGGGCGTAGTGGATGCCTCGTCTTGGCTAGAGGCCGTATTCGGTGATCTGCCAAAACAAGGATTACGCCGCGGGGCCGAAGAAAGGTAACATCAGGGAGGCGCGTGGTTGATGCCTCGTCTCAGCTAGACATCGTATTTGGTGGTCTGCCAAAACAAGGATCACGCCACGGGGCCGCAGAAAGGTAACATCATGGAGGGGCGTCGTTGATGCCTCGTCTCAGCTAGACGCCTTGTTCGGTGGTCTGCTAAGACAAGAATCACACCACCCATATGACAAAAGATACCTGATGCAATGAAGGGTGCACCTCATCTCGTTTGGATGCCATATTCGGTGGTCCAGCAAGACAAGGGCAAAGCATCACGGTGTCGAAGAAAGTTGACATCATGGAAGGGCGTGCTTGATGCCTCATCCTAGCTAGACGCCGTATTCGGTGGTCTGCTAAGACAAGGAGCATGTTGCCTGTATGCCGAGACCTGTACGCCATGAAGACTGCACCTCGTCTCAGCTGGACGCCGTATTCAGTGGTCCGCCAAGACAAAGGAAACACATTGCGGGATCGTGGTATGGGTCGGTGAAGACGTGTCATCGCGTAGCTCCATCTTCTTTGTATCGCGGGCTCCGTGTTACGGGCAGCACCGGGGGCGTGTGTCATCTTCAAGGTCTCCAGGTCGCAGGCTCCGTCTTGATGAGGTAGACATTAGTGGTGTCGTCCCGCAAGCTCCACGCCTCCGTCCACTGCGGCACCAGCTTGATGATGTTGAAGATGGACGGTGTCCTAGCAAGCTCGGTGTCGCCATCCACCACGGCACGGCCTCGCTAGCTCATGGCCTCTGTCCTTCATACCACGAGTTTGATGAAGAAGACAATGGGCATCGTCCTAGCAAGCTCTGAGTCGCCATCCTCCACGGCGTGGCGGCATCCCCACGAGCTTCGCGCCTCCGGCTCCACGCCACGATCCTCCACGACATCGGGTTGATGATGTTGGTGATGGCCGATGGGCGTCGTCTTGGCGAGCTCCACACCACCATCCACCGCGGCATGCCGGGGGCATCCTTACGAGCTCCATGCCTCCGGGCTCCAGCTTGATGATGTTGCCGTTGGCAGCGTCCTCCTTGCGAGCTCCACGCCTCCGTCCTCCCTGGCACCGGCTTGATGAAGAAGACGACGGAGCGTCATCCGAGCGAGCTCCGTGTCGCCGTCCTCCGAGGCACCATCTTGATGAAGTGGACACCAGTGGCGTCCCTCAATCTCCACGACACCATCTTCTGCTTGACGCCTTCTTCTGCGGCACCTGCTTGATGGCGGTGGCTGCGCGGCGAGTTCCTTGGCTCCGTCTTGTCAACGGGGTTGAAAAAGTGGGCGATGACCTCCTTCTTGTTCTAGCATGCATCCTTTTGTGCGAGGGCACCGCCGGACTCCTTGTGGACTCCTCCCTGCCGCGTGCGTCGTCCGCCGCCTCCGGCCAGGATGACTCCGTCCTGGTTCGCCACATGATTTCTCCTCAGTTGCGTGTACCTATGAATACAAAGAGGGATAGATATATGTAGAGATAAGTTGTTGGTCATTAGTGCACGCACCATCCGTTTTTCCTCCGCCAACCACTGCCGGATAGAGCAAAATAGCATGCCTGATGCCCAGTGAGCGCGCCGCCGTGGTGGTTGTGTCGTGTGTGATTGAAACATTGTCTGTGGACACCGGCTACATGGCTTGCCAACCCAGCCGGTGCATGCTCTCCACCGCTGCTACCTCCTTGCATTGAGATGTGTTCGTGGGCATGGCTCCTGCATACACAAAAAGGACATATATGTACGTATCTGGCCTCTGCGGATCCTTCTTGGCGTATGCACTATCGCCACCAGACAGCGCTAGGTCGTGTGCATGTTGCCCGACAAGCGTGCTGCCGTCGTGAGCGTGGCCTTCCTGATGTTCTCGACGCTGCCGCCACGGCGTGTCTCCTGCTTCCTCCTGTGCATCCTCCTTGTGTGTGCCTCGCCATCTCCGCGGCGTCCTCGTCGCCGCAAGACAGGGCCTACGCGGCCATCGCAGGCGCGTCCTCCTTCGTGCTTGAGTTCCAGTTTGATGCTGCTGCCACGGGCATGTCTCCTCCTCCTCTATGGATGATGAGGACATCAATACCATTGTTACACCCACAGCCCCTACTGCTACATATACTGGACCAATTACTAGAGCTCGCGCACGCCAATTAAATGATCAGGTACTTTCGTTTCTTGGTAATTATTCTAATGTTCATGAGAATATGGTGCTGCCTAAATTGGATACATTTGTTTTGCTCCACCAAGGGCCACAAAATTCACCCCCTCTTCCTCCATATATACAACCCTTAGGGCACTGTTTAGACTTTGGGTTTTGTTTAGATTAAAAGTTCGCCATAGCTGCAACTTCGCGTACTTCGTTTGTGTTCAACTACCAGACCAAGATGTCACAGAACCCCACCTTCATTAATAAAGCTTTCCTCTTATATTTGCAATATCCAGATTGCAATCTCAGTTTCTTGCTTGTTCTTCGTTTGCTCGCAGGAAACATACCCTCGTGGTCAGGTTGATCGTGCTCCGGCGTGGTCAATAACCTCTCGGAGTTGGTTTAGCGATTGCTAAGGCGCGACGTCCTCGCACGTTCGTAGTCGGATCATCAAAGTCGACTTCCACCAAAGCGATATCCATCATCTCATCGAAATACACGACACCTTTGCCTCTATCAAGTGGTATCAGATTTCCAGGTTGCTTGGTGAGATTTTATAGTTTTTCATAGTTTAGATCGAGTCGGTTCTTCATACCTACGGTCCACGAAAAAGCAACAAAAAAATTAGGGTTAGTTCATCATATCCGAACCAATTTGAGCCTTTGCATAATCTTTTTAGGGTTTTGCTTTGTTGAATTTGCGGTTGCATCGTTGTGTCTAGTTGCTGGTCTTAGCGTCTAGTCCTTTAGATTGTCGAGTTCTGTCACAGTTTGTCACACCGCCGCCGCACCATCTTCATCGTTGTTGCCATATCCCACCAACGCTGCCATATACCACTGATCCATATCCATATACCACCACCGCTATCATATACCACCACCGCTGCCATATCCTACCACCATATATCCACCACCAATCCGAGTTCTTTTCGTAATAGGTTTGTTTCGGAGATCGATCTAATTTCAGATTCGTGTTTCCTTGCCTGAGTAGGTTTCGAAAAAAAAAAGAGTCTGGAGACCCCCGGGCAGTTTTTAGGCCAAAATTTCGGCGACCGAAAATATTTTTTCCCTATCCTATTTTTAGGTCCCCAGGACTGTTTTGAGACATTGCCATCATAGTGATTTTTTGTCGCACTTTTTCGTCGTCGCTGTCCTGATTTTCGAAAAAAAATTGTCAAAAAATTTCGTGCCCATCTTGTCAGTTTTACCTGGGAAGAGTTTTGAGACACTCGCCATTATAGTGATTTTTCGCAAAAAAAGAGCAGCGCAAAAAAAAGAGCAGCGCAAAAAAGAGCGAATTTTTTTCCAGAGTGTGCTTTTCCCTTGTTTAAGTGCAGCGCCGTAATTTTGTTAGTGTTCTAGGCTCGCGTCTCTAGCACGGTCTAGCCTAGGACCAGCACAGTACCGTCGTTGAGCGTTTATTCAACTTTGCATCTCTGAATTGATTATTGCTGATCCTTTTTGCTACCATATTATAAGCCTTCCCAGCTCCACATACATCTACGTCATGTGTTTGACTCTCCCTGGTAATCGCTCTATCCAAGCTTTGAGAGTTTTGACTACAACGGTTGCCGATCACCGCCTGCTGCTGGGTAAGAACTGGTAAGAATTTGAGTTTTGCTTGACGGATTTGTGACACCCACCACCACCACTTGTTAGTAGTATGTAGGATCATATTATTGTGTGTTTCTATTGCTGCTAACCATGCCAGGATCACAAGCCGACGAGATTGACTGGGAGAACTTCACGAACAAGGAGCTTCATGATAAGTTTCAGCAAATGATGACTGAACAGGTGCAAGATGTGTTGAACAATTTTGAAGAGGCCATGGAGAAGATCACTGGCCTTGAGAAGACGTTAGAAACAAAGCTCAATAACAAATTTAATGAACTACTTGCGCGTCTTCCACCGGCTGCACCTGCCGCACCTCTGCAACAACAACAACAATTACTACCTCCACGTCGCGAAACAGCCCTCCGCCGAGCGAGCCGTGTCCTTCTTCAGCCTGGCCAAACTGTTGGTGCTGCTGTTGATACTTCTGTGGCTCCTGCTGCTGATGCGGAGGATGATTATGTGGGAGATTACGAGGATGAGGTTGATCAAAATCAGAACTACGTGCAACCACCAGCACCACAACCACCAGGTCGTCCACATGCAAATAATCACAATGGTAGGGCTCTCCCTGAGGTACAAGATCATGACCATCTTCCTAAACTGAAATTGAATATTCCACCATTTGAGGGTAGATATGTTCCTGATATATATCTTACTTGGGAGTTAGAAACTGAACAACGATTTACATGTTTACAATATCCTGAGGAGAGACGTGTTCCTACTGCTGTTTGTGCTTTCACTAGCTTTGCATGTGTTTGGTCGTCTGAACATTGTAGATTATATCCTATTCCAGCTACTTGGGCTGCTTTGAAAACCGCTAGCGTACTCATTGGGTTCCACCATATTATCAATGTGAATTGCTTCAAAAATTGCAGCGTTTGAGACAAGGAAAAAATTCTGTAGAAGAATATTATCAGGAATTATAAACTGGCATGATTAGATGTGGTATTGTTGAGGAGAATGAACCTATTCTTGCACGTTTTATGGGTGGATTAAATAGAGAGATTCAGACCATTCTAGAGTATAAGGAGTATACTAATATCACGTGTTTATTCCATCTTGCTTGTAAAGCTGAACATGAAGTGCAAGATCGACAAGAATTGGCGCGAACCAACTTTTCTGCAGGTCGACCTTCATCATGGACACCGCGTGCATCTTCTACTTCCACTGCACCAGCACCTCCATTAGGTGCCACCTCCAGCCGTGATATAAGAAAGCAGGCACAACCACCACTATCTGCCAAGAACGCACCTGTCGGGCCTACACAGAGCTCTTCTTCTTCCATGACATCAACTGGGCACACAAGTGATATTATTTGTCGTCGTTTTAAGGGAAGAGGTCATTATGCGAGAGAATGCAAATCTCAGCGTGTGATGATTGCTACTGAGGATGGTGGGTATGAGTCCGCTAGTGACTATGATGAGGAGACGTTGGCTCTTATTACACGTGAAGAACACGGTGGAGATGATTCTGATCATGAGACGCAATACATGGCTCCTGAAGACGCTGACAGGTATGAATGTTTAGTTGCTCAACATGTTTTGAGTGTGTAGGTCACACAAGCTGAGCAAAATCAGAGGCATAATTTGTTCCATACAAAGGGAGTTGTGAAGGAACGTTCTATGCGCGTTATCATAGACGGAGGGAGCTACAACAACTTGGCTAGCATGGAGATGGTGGAGAAGCTCTCTCTCACCACAAGACCACATCCACATCCTTACTACATCCAATGGTTCAACAACAGCGGCAAGGTTAAGGTAACACGTACTGTTCGTGTGCATTTTAGTCTCTCTACATATGTTGATTATGTTGATTGTGATGTGGTACCTATGCCAGCATGTTCCTTATTACTTGGTCGACCATGGCAATTTGATAAAAATTCTATCCACCATGGTAGAAACAATCAGTATACTCTTGTTCATAAGGATAAAAATATTACTTTGCTTCCTATGACTCCTGATTCCATTTTGAAAGATGATATTAATAGAGCTAATAAAGAAAAACAGGAGAAGAATAAGAGTGAAAATCAGATTGTGGCAAAAGAATTTGAGCAACAAATGAAGCCTAATAATAAACCATCTAGTGTTGCTTCTGAAATTAAATTGAAAAGTGCATGTTTACTTGCCACTAAATCTGATATTGATGAGCTAGATTTTAGCAAATATGTTTGCTATGCTTTTGTGTGCAAAGAGGCATTATTTTCATTCGAGGACGTGCCTTCCTCTTTGCCCCCTGCTGTCACTAAGATTTTGCAGGAGTTCGTTGACGTCTTCCCACAAGATGTGCCACCGGGATTACCACCTATTCGAGGGATTGAACATAAAATTTACTTAATTCCCGGTGCATCGCTACCCAACCGTGCACCATACCATACCAATACAGAGGAGACGAAGGAGATTATGCGTCAAGTACAAGAGCTTCTCGACAAAGGTTATATACGCGAATCCCTTAGTCCTTGTGCTGTTCCTATTGTTTTAGTGCCAAAAAAGGATGGTACATAGCGTATGTGTGTTGATTGTAGAGGCATTAATAATATTACTATTCGTTATCGTCATCCTATTCCTAGGTGAATTGAGTGGCTCTACAATATTCTCCAAGGTTGATTTGCGTAGTGGATACCATCAAATTCGTATGAAATTGGGGGATGAATGGAAAACAACATTTAAAACTAAGTTTGGATTATATGAGTGGTTAGTCATGCCTTTTGGGTTAACTAATGCACCTAGTACTTTCATGATTTTAATGAACGAAGTTTTACGTGCTTTCATTGGATGATTTGTGGTAGTTTACTTTGATGACATATTGATTTATAGCAGAACTTTGGAGGAACATTTGGAACATTTACGTGTTGTTTTTATTGCTCTACGTGATGCATGTTTGTTTAGTAACCTTGGGAAATGCACCTTTTGCACTGACCGAGTGTCTTTTCTTGGCTATGTTGTTACTCCACAGGGAATTGAAGTTGATAAAGCCAAGATTGAAGCTATTGAGAGTTGGCCGCAACCCAAAACGGTCACACAAGTGAGGATTCTCTTGGCCTTGCTGGATTCTATAGGCGTTTTGTGAGAGATTTCAGCACCATTGCTGCACCTCTCAATGAGCTTACAAAGAAGGATGTGCCTTTTGTTTGGAGTACCGCACAGGAAGAAGCCTTCACGGTATTGAAAGATAAGTTGACACATGCTCCTTTACTCCAACTTCCTGATTTTAATAAGACTTTTGAGCTTGAATGTGATGCTAGTGGAATTGGATTAGGAGGTGTGTTATTACAAGATGGCAAATCTGTTGCATATTTTTCTGAAAAATTGAGTGGGCATAGTCTGAATTATTCTACTTATGATAAAGAATTATATGCTCTTGTTCGGACTTTAGAGACATGGCAACATTATTTATGGCCCAAAGAATTTGTTATACATTCTGATCATGAATCTTTGAAACATATTAAAAGTCAAGCTAAACTGAATCGTAGACATGCTAAATGGGTTGAATTCATTGAGACTTTCCCTTATGTTATTAAACACAAGAAGGGTAAGAAAATGTTATTGCTGATGCATTGTCTCGTCGCTATACTATGCTTTCACAACTTGACTTCAAAATATTTGGTTTGGAGACCATCAAAGATCAATATGTGCATGATGCTGATTTTAAAGATGTATTGCAGAATTGTAAAGAAGGGAGAACATGGAACAAGTTCGTCGTTAATGATGGATTTGTGTTTCGTGCTAACAAGCTATGCATTCCAGCTAGCTCCGTTTGTCTTTTGTTGTTGCAGGAGGCGCATGGAGGATGATTAATGGGACACTTTGACGTGAAGAAGACAGAGGACATACTTGCTACACATTTCTTTTGGCCAAAGATGGGATGGGATGTTGAGCGTTTTATTGCTCGCTGCACTACATGTCAAAAAGCTAAGTCACGACTCAATCCTCATGGTTTATATATGCCTTTGCCTGTACCTAGTGTTCCTTGGGAGGATATATCTATGGACTTTGTTTTAGGTTTACCTCGAACAAAGAAGGGGAGCGATAGCATATTTGTTGTCATGGATAGATTCTCGAAAATGGCACACTTTATACCATGTCATAAAAGCGATGATGCCGTTAATGTTGCTGATTTGTTCTTTCGTGAAATTATTCGCTTGCATGGTGTGCCCAATACTATTGTTTCAGATCGTGATACTAAATTTCTTAGCCACTTTTGGAGTTGTTTATGGGCTAAATTGGGGACTAAACTGCTTTTTAGTACTACTTGTCACCCCCAAACTGATGGACAAACTGAAGTAGTCAATAGAACATTGTCTACTATGCTTAGGGTTGATTTGAAGAATAATAAGAAAATGTGGGAAGAATGCTTGCCTCATATTGAATTTGCTTATAATCGTTCATTGCATTCTACTACTAAGATGTGCCTTTTTGAAATTATGTATGGTTTCCTACCTCGTGCACCTATTGATGTTTGTTGCCTCTTACATCTTCGAAGAAGGTTAATTTTGATGCTAAACAACGTGCTGAATTGATTTTAAAAATGCATGAGTTAACTAAGGAAAACATTGAGCGTATGAATGCTAAATATAAACTTGCTGGAGATAAGGGTAGAAAACATCTTGTATTTGCACCTGGAGATCTTGTTTGGTTACATTTGCGTAAGGATAGATTTCCTGATTTGCGCAAATCAAAGTTAATGCCATGTGTTGATTGACCTTTTAAGGTGTTGGAGAAACTAAATGATAATGCATATAAACTTGAGCTGCCTGCAGATTTTGGAGTTGGACCCACTTTTAACAATGCAGACTTGAAGCCTTATTTGGGTGAGGAAGATGAGCTTCCGTCGAGGACGACTTCATTTCAAGAAGGGGAGGATGATGAGGACATCAATACCATTGTTACACCCACAGCCCCTACTGCTACATGTACTGGACCAATTACTAGAGCTCGCGCACGCCAATTAAATTATCAGGTACTTTCGTTTCTTGGTAATGATTCTAATGTTCATGAGAATATGATGCTGCCTAAATTGGATACATTTGTTTTGCTTACAAATGAAGGGTCTAGCTTGGAGAAGGACGAACATTGGAGCAAGAACAAGCATGGAGATGATGGCATGCGCAAGGGGAACAAGAACGGAGTTACAAGTGATGATTTCAGGACTTTGAAGCCACCATAATGAGTGCATGAAGCCTTGGACGAAATATACAAGATGCCACTTCATAAATTTCGTCCAGAGGCGATTCTAGGTGTTGCGTCACCTTATTATTGGGCCAGGCCCATGTAATTTCGAAATACATAAGTATAGGCTATTTTTAGAGTCCGTATGTGTGGGGAAACAAGAGATGGGGTTAGTTTCGGATCCCTCCACCAAGGGCCACGAATTTCACCCCCTCTTCCTCCATATATACAACCCTTAGGGCACCGTTTAGACTTTGGGTTTTGTTTAGATTAAAAGTTCGCCATAGCTGCAACTTCGCGTACTTCTTTTGTGATCAACGACCAGACCAAAACGTCACAGAACCCCACCTTCATTAATAAAGCTTTCCTCTTATATTCGCAATATCCAGATTGCAATCTCAATTTCTTGCTTGTTCTTCGTTTGCTCGCAGGAAACAGACCCTCGTGGTGAGGTTGATCATGCTCCGACGTGGTCAATAACCTCTCGGAGTTGGTTTAGCGATTGCTAAGGCGCGACGTCCTCGCACGTTCGTAGTCGGATCGTCAAAGTCGACTTCCACCAAAGCGATATCCATCATCTCATCGAAAGACGGGACATCTTTGCCTCTATCAATGGAACCTGCCAAGAAAAAGACTGTACGTACCTAGAGGGTTGTTGCACATGCATGCATCGCGAGCTCCCGTCCATAGCATAGTGTGTCTACTATCAGCGATGTCCTCTACGCATCCTCTATCATGCCGTCGCCGACGTCCTTGGCCTACCAGACATCACGCCGCCATGAGCGCGTCCTCCTTTGCACTTGGGTTTGACGCCGCCAACAGGCGCGTCTCTGCCCTGTGTGTGCATGAGGTTCTCGGCTGCGATGATGCATCTTCTGCCCTTGCACCAGATCTCTGGTTCTCCCTCTCCTGCGAACCTGAAGTCTTGTATTTATAGGTTATAGGTTGGCTGGGTGCTAGGGTTGGATGGATATCCAATGACCACGACGCTGAGGTTTCCTTCTAATATTTTGACTGAGGCACAAACCTGCACAAAGAAAAATAAATACCCCAATACATTGCCTTGTTATTTCATGTATTCCTTTCTTGTATGATTCGCTTTAATTGTTTCCAACATTTGATAGCTTGCCGGTTATGTCTGCTCGCATGGCGATCACTTGGTTCCCCGTACGTGCTTTAGATGTAAGTTGCACCCAAGCAAACACGTGCACATGTTTAACTTGCCGGCTGGCCCCATACTTGGATACATACATATACTATGTACGGATACATTCCGGGGTGTTTAGAAGGGTTCCCATACACCGGCCAAAGCGCATATCCAAGTACATACGTGTGTATATACGTATCACCCATTCGGCACACACTACATGCATGGCATAGCTGCACTAGTGTTTTTTAGTGCCCGCGTGCATCCAGTACGTGAGGCAGGAATCAGCTAAGTGTGTGCACATACCTGCAAATGCACTATGAGTCTATGATCACATCAAATGTAATGTAGACCAGTATAACCTGCATTAGAACTCATTAAGAAAAATACCAAATTATTATTTTATGTAATAGTGCACAAAATATAGTCGAACACCATGTAAAGTTGTATTGTACTACATAGGCCTTTTTCGATGAACATCAGCAATGCAACTGGGCCGACAGTGGTACCCAAGATCCTAAAATAAGCGTGGCCTAGCCTATGTTTCTTTTAATAAAATGCACAGCTCAGTTTATTTTTCATATAATAAGATTACCAAGTCGAGCTTAATTTTTTAACAATATTCCTATCTCGATATTATTTTTTATACGAAATGCTCAGTCTAGACCATCATTGTTTTTTCACCCATCCCAGAAAATGGGTCCATTTCTACTAAAATCAAATGGCTTGTAAATTATCAGAAAGGATAAAGGGGATGCATGTACGCAATATTATTTTTCACCCAGCCCAGTAAATAGGTGTATTTGAATAAATAATCAAACACATTGTAAATTATCATAAATAGTAAATCGGCATTTTTACTTTTACACAACCCAGGAAATAGATTATTTTTTGAGTCAAAGCCCAGGAAATAGATGTATTGGCAAACAAAATGAAATGGGTTGTAAAACCTAAATAAATGGGTTGCATTCCGCCACAGCTTTCGAAGCTGACTTTGTTGGCCCACTAGATGAAGCATGCGCAAGGTGTTGTCCATTTAGTGAACACATTGATTTAATGGTCTAAAACAAAAAAGTCAACAAATTATTCTGACATCTGTAGTCATTGGATTGACATCCAACGACGATCCTGCTTCTTCAATCTCTGATCTAGTTGCTCTTGCTCCAGCCGCCAAATCCATCGCCGACTGGAGCGCCTGTATCTGCCCCCCGTGGCCAGCTGTGCTGTCGCATAGGCCTCACCGCCCCACCCTACTCCCAACGGTGGCCAGGTCATACCTGTACTCTCCCACACCTTCCTTTATTCTCCGGCGAAGGCAGCCTCACCCGGCAACCAAACCAGTCCTCGTACTCCCCTCCTCTAGGGACTCCAGTGCCCCTTGTTCCATGACTCCAGATCGTTTCCATCTTAGGCCTCGCCGTCATCCACTGCCGCGGTCCGCTCGACGATGCATGGTCAACAACGAGAGCCAACATGGAGTACGTCAAGAGTCTAACAGTTGGGAACCACCAGCTACATCTTCGCACGCAAGCTAGTGCCTCCTTATTATGCGGGAATAAACGATTCCTCCCATTGACAGGTTGGACCCACCAGCTACAATCTTCGCACTCAAGGATGTTCATTCTTATTACGCAAAAAAAGTCCCCCCCCATGACAGCTAGGACCCACGAGCTACATCTTCGCACGGAAAGAAGTGCCTCCTTATTACACGCAAGAAAAAAGATTCCTCCCCTCCTAGCTCGGACCCACCTGATTCGGAGGCTGACTTGTGGGCCTACTAAGTTGACACGATGCAGGGCTTTGTTAACCTAGTCAACAAACAATTCTAGCAGCAGTGACCATTGGATTAACATCCAACGACCGCGCTGCTTCTTCAATCTCTGATCTTCTTGCTCCAGCCACCTAAACCAGTGCCGGCTGGACCGCCTGCTACTGCAACCCGTGGTCGGTTGTGCTGCACCACTGGCCATGCCATCCCTCTACTCACCCACACCCCTCATACTCCCCTCCGCGTGGGCATCCACTTGTCTCGTCTTCTCTGGCTCCATGTCATTCTCTTCCTAGGCCTCGCCGTCATCCACCACCTTGATGCTCTCGGTGCCTCGTGGTCAACGAGGTCAATGAACGACAGCCATCGGAAGAGGACTTTAGGCTGTGAGGCTGACAGCTGGACCCACCAGCTACATCTTCGAACACAAGGAAGTGCCTCCTTATTACTCGTAAAATAAAAATGATTCCTCCCCTGACAGTCGGGACTCACCAGCTATATCTTTGCACGCAAGGAAGTGTGTGCTTATCCTCCCTGATGGCTGGGACCCACTCGGTCGAAGCGTATGTAGCGTTGTTTGTTTGGTTGCGAACGTGTACGTACATAATGGTCGATCGGTCTCTACATGAACCGTGGCTGAGCAAGCAGCGGCATGTGTAGTAGTAGAGCTCCCGACGTAACAGTTCAGGCAGTCCCGTCTAAACGGTGTACACATACATACAGCCACATGCCAAAAAATACGGCCACGTACGTACATACATGCGCGATCTCGAACGCCTACTCGCGCATACGTACGGCCAGTGCTTGTGTACATGGAGAAGGAACGGACGGCAACAATGACGTCATGTTCATCGGGCAGCCAACCGGCTGGGTCAGAACGGAGAAACAGCGTCGTGTTCATCGAGAGGCAACAGACTAGGTCGGAATGCGTCCTGTTCAACGGGAGCCAACCGGCTTGGACGGAACAGCCAAAACGGTGTCTGGCGTACCACAGTACGGTGGAAACGCACTTGTGTTCGAGCTCCTACGGTCTAAATGGGGTGTTGTTGATCGGGAGGGGTGTGGTGTATCGTAAAACAGAGGAAACGGACTTGTGTTGGAGCGCCTATAGTCAAAACGGCGTCCTGTTCATCGGGAGGGATATGCCGTACCACAAAACGGGACTCCACGGGCTACTGTTCATCCACCGTCTAGTGCCTTGCTCTAGCCTCCATGGGCTACTGTTCATCCACCGTCAACTTCCTCCAACCGCCACCTGCTACTGTTCATCCACCTCGACTTCCTCCAGCCTCCACCAGCTACTGTTCATCCACGGGGTCTTGTTCATTCCACCCTCCACTGGCTACTGTTCAGCCAGCCGTCCACGGCGTCCTGTTCATCCACCCCCAACCGGCTTGAGTGTGGCGGCCTCCTCTCGATCGGGGTCCATCCAGTGGCAACGGCCTACTACTACCACATGATCCTATTCATCCAACCTCCACCAGGAACTATTCATCCAACCCCCAACAACGGTCACTATTCATCAAGAGGCAGCAGCAGGTTCGATTGGCTTCAGTTAGCAGCAGTAGAGAAAGAATCGCTCGGGTTCAGTTAACAGCCAGGGATTGATTGCTCGTGTTCAGTAACGTAGCTAGTGCAATCATTTGGGTTCAGTAAGCGAATGCCTCGCTCGGGTTCAGTTAGAGCCGAATGCCTCACACACACGCGCGTACGTGTATGAGAGCAACGCACAATCCCTCTGTGCATCACTCGTCCCCAACCACCCACCCAAACCGGGAACTCCCTGAAATTTTCCTCGCCCTAACTTCTACCATGATTTTTTCTGTCATGGACGGCCCAAAGAATGTCATGCAGGTGCGTCCCTAGCACACCCAGGACACAAAACCCATTTTCTGTCATGATTTTTTGTCATAGAAGTAGGAGCCCACCATATCTATAATGATACATGCTTTTGTCACAATTGTCGTCATAGAAGTGTCATAAGCATGACATAGAAAAATTCGTTCGGCCCAAAATGTCATGGATGTGTCTTTTTTTGTAGTGTAATGACTTGTTATACAACAATTGAATCATTTTCATTTGCAGTGGTTCCCAAAACTGTTTACTCAAGATTACCTCGCAAAGTACATGATTAGTGAACATGCAATGAAGGTCAAAGTATTTCATCGAGACTACAATGAGCATCAAGAATTTCTAGTGAAGACAGTGAAGGATGGGCAAGCAACCATCACAAGGGGTTGGCCTAGAGTCATGCGCACATTACGCATGGAGGAGGGCATAATATGGGCATTTTGCTTCACCTTCTCCAGCAACCAGAATGTCTTTCGCCTCTCTCTTTGCAGTCTTTAGTACAACTATGGTTCATCATTCTTTACTTGGTGCTTCTGTAGTTCTTCATTATATGTACCTATACATCGAATTATGGATTCGGGCTTGAACCTATATTTGTAATAAACATGGTTTGATATGAAATAAGTGACTGCCTACTTCTAAATTCAAAATATGTGATTTTTAAATGCATGGATTAAATTAGGGACAAATTATGTTCTGCATGCCAATACACTACACATGGTTTGCAAAAGCAAAATGTGTGTGATACACGTCAAGATCAGACATGTTTCTCATATCCCCTACGTGTGTGATGAATCTCTACTACGCACACGATCAGCCAAGAAAAAACGTGTGAGATTAACAACATCATCGCACACAGTTCCTTCTTATTAAATGTTTGAGGAAGTCACCTTATCACACACGCTTGGTAATTATGGACTGGTTATGATGTCGTGTGCATCGTAAACGTTTGCTCATAGGAGAATGCGTGCGATATGCCTTCTTTCGACGCGGGTATGACGGTTGAATCGTGTGGGATATATTCAAGCTTCACATACAATTTTATAGGGACAACTATATGCACTCTTACATCGAATCACATACAATCGAGGAAAAGTAAATGGGTGTGATTGTCTACTTATCATACACATTCTATAATCATGAACTGTTTGTGATGGGGGTAGCATCGTAAATGGTAGTGCAAGCACAAACGAGTAGCAAGGATGGAGCGTCTGGGATATTCGAGATATCACAAATAGTTGTCTAAAGACTCACGTTTTGGGATAGATGCTGGCATCGCATACGCTTAATTATGCAAAACATATGCATTGTGACTCGCTATCCCCAACGGTTTCTTGGTCATGTTGGAAGGACCCTCCTATCACCCACACTGGCAAGGCGACAGTTTAAAATGTCATCATGGAAAGCGGTTAAAAACCATTGGTATAGTAGCTCGTTGTACCAGTGGGAAGAACCTCTTGGTGGTGTACACGAATGAGCCGTTCTCGATGGAGAGCTTCATCCACACTATGGACCAGTTTCTTGCCAAGGACAAGTACCAAGTGGTCGGCTTGGACCTCGAGTTCACCAGCGGACATGCCGGGTATGATCAGAAGGTTGTCGCCGCCCAGTTGTGCATACGCCATCACGTCCTCATCTACCACTACTGCCTGGCCACAAGGCCTTCCGAGCATTTCGCTTGGTTTATCAACAGTTTCGCTACTACTTCGGCTACAGTTTCGCTACGATGGACACCGAGCATGATCTAAAAGTGCTTGAGATTTTGGGCTTTGCCTGCCAGAAGTTTGTCAACATCCGTGACCACTACAGGGTATGCGGCAGCACGAAGAACAAGGACTCCTTGGTAGACCTCACCTCGGACATCATCGACCCTGCTACATGAAGATCAAGGATGAGAGCAAGAAGGACAAGACCGCCTGGCACGGTGCCTAGGTGTAGAGACTGGATGAAGAACATGTCAAGTATGCGACCAAGGACGCGCACACAAGCTACGAGATGTACATGCGGATCGTTGACATGAGGAAGTGCCTTCGTCCTGCCCCAGGTGAGGGATCGAGCCACAGAGCAGTGGCGACAGCATCACAAGAAGTATATGATTAGATGATCGTTTCTCCTAGTTTAGTATGCATGTAATTGTTTATTGAGGTGTGTGTAAATGTTGTGTATAGTCACTTATGTAATTGGATGTTTAATTTGGTTAGCAATCATGTTCTTATAAGTATACATGTTGTTCTTCTGTAGATAAAGCAAATCACATCACCTATGGACTAAACTACGGAACCCGTCGTTGATGATTTCATCAATCGCTGACAATTGTATTACCAGCAAGTGTTTTCCCACAACACACGGCTTATTATCAGGAATCGTCTATGTTATTATTGGTCTTCCCACACAATTCTGACTATTGACCTGGTTGCCATGAATCACACACATCTTGTTAAGTCGAATACTTTCTGTTGTTTTGGCTCATCACAAACAGTTCATCCGAGTGAACTGTATGCCATATATCGCACACACCTTGATCTGGCTGACCGTTTCTGTTGTTTTGGCTCATCGCAAATAGTTCATATGGATCAATTGTATGCCACATATCGCACACGCCACTCTAATCTGAACCGTTCTTGGTGTCTCTGCCATCGCACACAGTTCGTTTTATTGGTGACAGTTTTATTACAATACTGTTTGTGATTCATCAACACACACAGTTTGGTAGAAGTGTCTCCGATACATGTGTCGCGTTAGGACCATCC
Source organism: Triticum aestivum (assembly GCF_018294505.1). Lineage (NCBI taxonomy): Eukaryota > Viridiplantae > Streptophyta > Magnoliopsida > Poales > Poaceae > Triticum > Triticum aestivum. Next base: position 352,455,675 of record NC_057801.1, read on the forward strand.
TATAGTAGTGAAGGGAGCAAATGTGCTTTCAGGGAGTAAAACTTTTTCATTATGAGAACCACCATTAATGTGTTTAGCATGGAAGATATTGAAAACTTTGTCATTAAACTATTGATAGGAAAAGTACACCTCTCAAATGAAATTATCCTTGTTTTAAGTAATGAGCTCTACCGCATTAAAAAATCCATGCTTCCCTCTGCGAAGGGCCTATCTATTTACTTTTCATGTTGAGTCAACTTCTTATTCCAACCTCACTTATTCTCCAGTGGCAAGTATCATGTGGTGGGGAAAGATCCAAGCACATATATCTAGTCAGATATATTTGATGATGAGTTATTATTGTTGACAATTATCTCTATGATAAGTTAGTTGGGAGGCCAAACATTAAGCCCCTATCCTCCTTTGTGTTCGATGGATGCTATTTGTTCTAAAAATGTGCTTTGAGTACTAGCAATCATAGAAGACTATATGATGCGGAGCATCCTACGGTCATCACCATGTCAAGAGTCCGTTTGGCAAGTGACACGTGGGACCTCTACTTCTCATACATAAAGGTGAATCTTCTCCTTTACACGTGTTCATTTGACCCCTTCGAGGATGGTATACTACTTGACACTTCTCCCGTGTGCATGCATAGGTATTGTCGGAGCTTCACGGATGTCGAGGAGGAGTGCAAGCGCCAAGGAACCACTACACCATCCGCGAGGGAAGCCTGCAAGCGACGACGGAAGAAGACGGAGCTGCTGAAGCTACAGTGGCCAGACATCCGGGCCAGAGGCTGGATAGCCGCGCAGGAGCGGCCCCAATAGACGGACAAAAGCATCAGCGGCCGGACATCCAGCGCCAACCCAGACATCCGGCGCCTCAGCAATGCCCGGACATCCAGCGACCAACCCCGGAAATCCGGCGCCCCCTGTCCAGAGAACACCGAGGCCGACCTCGCCAGCCCAGACATTCGGCCCGTGCCCCAGACATCCGGTCTCCCGCGAAAGGCCGGACATCCGGGCCCCAGCCCGGACATCCGGCGCCCGCCTACGCGTAGAGACGGGCCAGAGGCCCATGTATCCCCTCCTCACTTACCCCTTCGTGGACTAGTCTATATATACTCCATCCCCTTCCTCTAGTTAGGGTTAGCAAAGTGATAACTCATTTGTATGTGAGCTTTGCTCCTACCTATCTCTACTCTTAAGAGAGAGAGACCACTACTCCATTGGAGGCCAAGACCTCCATCTAGGAGAAGATCCTGCGGGATATCATCAAGACCCCCTCGTGGGAAGATCCGTCGAGGATATCATCAAGACCTCCTCTTGGAGATAAACCTTACCTTATATCTTTCCCTTTGTTGTTCATGTACCTTGTGGATCTTGTGTGTTTGATTGTCTAGTGGATGTGTGATTGGACTTGTTATTGAGTGTTTTCCCTTGTGATTTCTCCCCATTCTTCCCCGTGTTCATCATGTTCTTCGAGGGATCCCACTCCAATCGTGAAAGAATGGCCTACACTGGGTTAGCCCCGTATCATATGGTATCAGAGCCATGTTGATCATGCTTTTGGAGCCCCTACCCTTTGTTTTCTAGCTTGATTTTGTTGATTTCGTCCTAAATCCGAAAATCCCCACCAAAAATAGCCCCCAAATTTTTTTTTGTGATTTGTTGGTTTGATGATGTTTTGTTGATTTTGATCCATGGATTTGCTTGGTTTCAAGTGGATCTAGCATCTCCCCAAGTTTCTCCACTTTCCATCCACGAAATCTCTCCAATTTTGCCCCCGAAATCATCAATTTCCGCCCCAAAATCGAGTTCCTCGAGTTCATCCTCGGATTTGGAGCCCGGACATCCGGCCATCCCGGACATCCGCCCATTAGCCCGGACATCCGGCTCCTAGAGCGCATTTTCGTGCAAGGTTCTGGACATCAGGTCCCGGACATCCGGCCGAAACCTCGGATGTCGCCCGCTGTCATTTCAGCCTCCCGTGTTTCACCGTTTTGACCATAACTTTCACATCCGGAGTCCGATTTTCGCGTTCTTTAGCTCGTTGAGTAGCTATTGACACCCCCCATCCATATAGATAGGTTGCAACATCATTTGACTCCATCAAATTTTCCAAATTTTGGCAAGTTTACCTAGGCCCTCCATCATATCATCCGCTACACCACCACCGACTTCCGCAACCTAACCCATTAGTGGTTGCTTGAGTAGTGGTTCGAGTCTCCTGAGGTGTTTAGGCTACCTAGGGACAATTGCATCTTCATCAACCACCACCACCACTTCCGCATAGACGTGCCCACCATACATTTCCACCCCAATTTAACCCAATTTTGTTTAAGTTGTGGCTTGTGTCTCCTAAGGTGTTTAGGCTACTTAGGGATGGCAACTTCAACTCCGACACGTGTATAGCCCATCATTCCACTTCCGCATTGCCAAGTGCAAACCACCACCGCTTTCCGCTACCACCATTTTGACATTTGACGTTTGAGATTTTGATTTCTTGTTTTTCCGTTTCCTAAGGTGTTTCGGCTACTTAGGGACGAGTCTCCGTCATCTTGGTTTCTACATCAAGAACACCGCTACTCATCATCGCCGGACGGTAACCTCCATATCATCTTGGTATCGTGGTATCCCTCCATTGTATATTCCCCTTGCCATTGCATTGTTAACCCCTAGCCCATTTTGCGTTACTTGCCTATCGAGACTAGCCATTTGAGTATGCCGGCAACGTTACTTGTGCACATTAGTGATCATACTTCCCATAGCATACATACCATATCATCGTGGTGCATATATTGGTATCATAGCTTGTGTCACAAGTTTGTTCCCGCATATACACAATTGCTATCTTGTTTTGTGCATTGTGCAAAGTGGTCATACAAAAAAATAAAAAGAAATAAAGCTTTTAAGCAAAAGAAAGAGAGCAAAGAAGCTTGTAAGCAAGTTCCATAGCATCATACCACATTGCATATAAGATTGTCATATCCGATCATCTTGGATCATCTTGAGAGAAACACAGGGAACCATACATACATAGCATACTTGGGATAAAAGTTTATCCATTTTGCATCTTATAGGTTGTGCACAAGTGTCGTATCCTCCTATTGAGCAATCGTGCTAGCGTCTCTCTTGAGTTGTGCAACACGAGCGTTTTCCGTGGATTCCACATTTTGTGCTCATTCCTTGGTTGCACGACCCCATTTCTCTATCCGTGTGTGCGTTTCCGTGTGCCATACATATTGGTATTGGTCTACTTGTTTCGCTTGCATATTTGTGAATCTCTTTCAACATTATTGACTCTTGCTAACATTTTGCATCAAATTTCTGTGCCACTATCCTCACCGAGCTCTACCATAAGCTTTACTTGTGTAGGTGTGAGAACCGACAAGAATTGGTACCAATTGTGCTATTTCCTTGTTACACATTTGAGTGATCATTGATCCATCTTCAACATTGGTCAAGGCAAGGCATTTCCTCTCCGGTCTACGACAACAATGACGGCGTGTACAACTACATTTCCAAAGCGTCCATCTTCGATCTACAACGACAAATGCAAGGCGCACAATCAAGATTGCGAGAGCGCATCAAGAACATCTCCATCGACATTCGTCACTCCGAAGCAAGGAAACGGGACTACATCAACAAGAAGCTTTTCGCACATAAAGAGGAACAAGATGCAAGGATGGAGGAGATTAGAGCCTTGATCAAGTCTTCTTCCCCTTCGTCATCTTCAAGGCGGCGACATTCAAGCCACAAGTCTTCGGAGCACGAAAAAGATGCAAGTGCAAATCGTCCTCGTCCACATCTACATGGCGACCACCGTCACGTTCGTGATCCACATCGTCATGAAGGGCAAGTCACCTCCAAGCAACATGTGCACGACGAAGACGAACGACATCTTCTACGAGCTCAAGCACGACAATGACATCATCATCATGAAGATGCTCCATAAGCACAAATGCACAAGTCTCAACAAGCCCTACTTCACGCCAAGTCCAAGCTTCATGAGCAAAAGAGAAGACCGCGAGACAACCACCACCAAGACGGTGCTACGGCTACAACAACCACTTTGGCATCTTCGCCAAGTGCTATCAAGGCATCTTCGCCTTTGGACGTACGGCATCTTCACCTACTTCCCACGTGTACGCCTACATCGACTTCATCAAGTCCAAGGCGACTACCTATGAGCGAGGGCGACACTTCCATCTTCGGAAGCCCCTCAAGGAAGATGGCCGAGCATGGGAAATTCCCTTCGACTACGGCGAAGAGCGCGAACCTCTGCAACAACATGAAGACGACGCCCACATTGGACTCATACTCTGAGTCAAGCTACGCGACCGCGCATGGATACATTTGCACCTACATCTCTCCGACACCCACATATGTCGAGATGCCCCATTTGCCATGTGAGGAGAGCCACCACCCCATGAGTGAGATGAGTGACTCCACCATACGTGACATTGAGAGCATTTCCTATGAGAGGATGAGTGTGACCACCACTAGCCCCACACATGAGAGCATGCCACACATCCTATGTGAGGTTGGGCGCCATTTGAGTGACTCCACCAACCATATGAGTGAGAGCATCCTTGAGGGAGTGAGTGAGCCACAACACTTAGCGAGTGAGGTAGTTGACACGACATGTGAGGCCACTATGATTTATAACGACTTACCCTCTACTCCTAGTGTGTTTTATTCTTTGGTGCTAGGTCTCCTACATTACGACACACCTATCCTCGGCGAGTCCATCCGTCCAATGGAGATGACGATGGCCATGGTGGACGATGATGCACCCCCACATGGTTCCATCATGATAAAGATGACAACGCTAGGATCTTCAACACCTCACCAACAACACATGAGCGATGCTCCAAAGGTAACATAGGTGAAGGTGCTTCTCTTGTCCCACTAGTGGACTCTCTTGACATCGATTGCTCCCATGATGTTGACCCACCTATTCCCATGCTTCATGCTAGTGAAACTTCTACATGCCTTGACTTACCTATTTATGATGAATATGATGATGAGCATGTTGAGTTGCCTAGTTGTGATGTTATGCTCCATAGGATATCATGTGAAAATTCTATTGGTCACTTCATGTTTGACAATCCTTTGAACTTGTCGTATGCTATGAGTGAGATATCCCATATTACATCATTTCAATCTCAACATAGTAACTATGCATGCCCCATTAAAATCAATCCCATTTACACTTATGGCATCGATGACGAGATGATGGTCATTGGCTTTTGCTTCTCTTGTGATGATATTGCCATGCTTCCTTTACATGATTTGCGCAATTCCTCTACTATGACATGCCATGATCACTTTGTTTCGAATATACATTGTTTTGGATGTTGTCAATATTCTCCACGTGATGTTTCTACTCATCTCATGAGGAGACCACCATAGTTTCCTCATACATATTCGGAGATCTTGATGCATTTCATACTTTGCATGATTCACATGATAGTGTACACTATATGCATTCCATGAATAACAATGCTCTAGATATTTCTCATGATGCATTACATCCTTTGAGTCTCCATTATGCCATACATAATAACAAACCTCTCATGATGGATGATATGTTTCTATATCACGCATCTTATTTATTTGAGCATTTGATCTTTTGTGCTAACCGACACAAGCACGTGCGCATCATGATGGATGATGTGTACATATACCACACACACACAATTTTCCCTTTGTCTTTGTTTTGTGTAGGTACTCATGTATACTCGTCAACCTCTCAATCCCAAGAGTTGACGAAACGAGCTCTTGAGAGCAACGATGACTTGGGATCCCGTGGACTATCCTTACCACCGTTCCCTTCGCGCAAGGACTACGCACATCTCTTTTACTTGGATCTCACATGGCTATGGGCTATTTACCACTTGTCACCTTATGCCCATACTATTGTGTTCACTTTGCATGTTATGCTTGCTCCTATGCCTTTGCCATGCAATTGTGACCCTTGCTTGCATCTACCCATGCTTCGCCATTATGATACTCCTATGTGTATTTGCATGCTTGGTGGAGATCCTTGTTGCTTTTGCCATGTTTACCATGTGCTCAATACTATTGATGCTTGTTGTGTTGGGAGAGTCATGATGTGCCATTGCTATTTATATATGGTCTCTCACCAATACATTGATGATATTTTGCTCATATCTTGTTTTCACGTTTGTGCTATGTCATGTGAATTAGTCATGCCCACTATTTGCACACATGACATGCTTGCCATGATTCCCTCTACTATGTTGCATCTTCGCACTAGTAGCTTGCTTGACTTGATCGCTATGATTGCTTGCTATGTTGCATCACCCATGTTCCACTATTACTTGCTTTCTTGGGTTGATGACATATATGCTCATGCCTCTCACATGATATATCTTGATCATTGTCTCTTGTGTCCATTAGTTGCCTCTTTCATATCCACTTGTATTGAGTGCAACCATACTATGCGTATTGATCTTGGAAACTTTGACACCTTACTTGTGATGCATGCTTGTGTAACATCCCAAAATTTTCCAAATTTTGGAATGTTAATAATAAGATATTATTGAGTGAATTGCTATGACTTTCATGGGAAATTAAAACCTTTTGATTCTTGTTCCAAATATTTCATCCAATTGCTTTTCTTTTGGACACCTATGAAATATTTTGAAACCACAAATAAAAAATGGAGTGGGAATAAAAAGACTTTCTCAAAATGTGGCGAATAAATATTTCATTTGAAGTTCTTTTGAATTTGGATTTCTATTTGAAGATGGATCTTATTTGGAGTTATAGTGTCATATAAATATTTCCAAATTACTAAATAAATAAATAAATGAGAGGAGATAATATGACTTCTCCAGAACTATGATTGGAAGTATTTAATATTTCTTCTTTGGAATTTTTCGCATTCATAAGATACTAAGAACAATGTTATGAAGCCTATAGTGCATTATCGAAACATGTACGTACACAAAATTGTTGCTTATTATTTATGAAACCACTTTTCCTAGGCTAGAAATAATCAACCAGAATATGTGAAAAAAATTCTCAGATCTAAATAATAATTCTGAGAGAGCGAGCAATTTATTCATTGATTATCTAGCCTAATATTGTTATTAGTTATGCTTTCTCTCTATCAGCCCATCTAGCCCATCCATCTCTTATATTGTTTTTTTTTCTCTTTGCCCTTGGGCCACCTTTCCCACTAAGGCCCATTTCTCTTTCACTTAGCGCAGGCCCATGCGCTGGTCTTCTCTACCTCTCTGTTCGTTCAATCTTCAGGAACACAGAGAGACAGGCATGGCACCTCCACCTCTTCCTCTCCCTCTAGTGCTAACCACAGCCATCCTTTCAACTTGCCACCAACTCAAAAATTAAAGAGGAATGTCAGGAGAACTCATTCAGGAAATTAAAACTTAACTTCGTTGCTTTAATTGGACGAACGGATCCGTGAAACGTTCCTGCACAATCAGCCATTAAAGGCCACGGTGAGCTCCCTTGATCTCCCCATACCGACCCCCTCTTCCCCTATAAATAGGACCCCGGAAAGCACAACATATCTCACCATCCCTAAGCCAGAAACCCCTCTCTGTGTCGCTCTCCTACGCGAGCAATTGCTCGCCGGAGTTCAACAATAGCATCAAAGTCTGACGAGAATTCCGTCGCGACCGAGTTACCCCAAACCCTAAATCCTCCATCTTTCTCTTTCCCTTGTTTATGCACATCTCGGTGACCCCTTTTCCCTCTCTATTTCGCAGCAGGAGAACGAGAACGCAAGGACCGAGGCTCACTGCCGCCGTGCGCAACTTCAGCCGCTTCTGTCGAGTGAAGGAGAAAGCTCCCGAGATCCTACAGAGTCCATTGAATTCTCCATCACCATCTCTCCACCGTCCGCCACTCCTAATTCGCCAGAGCACGCCCGAACCACCATCTTCCTCATCACCGGCGACCAACTCCGGTGAGCTTCTCTCTTAATTCCGTAATTCATTTTCAGGAAAATATCCAAACTTCGGAAATTCATATCTCCTAAACCATATGTCCGATTGTAACAAATAAGATATCCCCGGATTCGTTGGAACCTCTAGTTTATTATAAAAATATATAATTTCACCTTTGAGTAAACTATAATTTAGTTTTTATTTAAATATGGAATTGGGTATTTCTGCTATATCTTTTATTCCGTAAATCATATAAAAATGTTTTATATATGGAAGTTGGACCTTAGGACCTAACCTTTCTGTTGGAACTGATGGATTAGTTTTTCAACATAGTTTACATGATGTTTTATCATCAACATCTTAATTTGACCTTCTTTGGTCATCGTTTAGAAACTTCGTTGAACTAAAAATTTAATTCTAGGATAAATCTCTTAGATTGATCCCTAGAAAACCTCTCTGGTCATTTGAACCACGACAAAAATCTAGAGTTGCAAGATTATGGATTTAATTTTTTTATCTCGAAACCTATGCCATACCATTGCCGTTTACCCAAGTCAAATATTTCGAATAGTCTTGTGATAAATTTGTCGTATGAACTTGGTCTCACAACCCTTCAAACCATAATCCTCATTTAGTATCAATATTATCCGACCCTAGACTATGACTATGTCATATTTTCTTTCAAGACCACACCTGATACTATATCAACTTTAACAATGCCCTAGAAATTATGATAGTGGCACCTGAATAATTGTGTTGTTATTTGGATCTTCATTTGGATTTTTATTGTATGTTGAATGCTTGTTTGCACCATTATTATGTGAATGTGGATATGACGAACGTCTTACTTGAGTTATTTATCGCATTAGATTACGACGAGTGCGAAGGTGAATTTTACGAGGAGGTAGAACCTTGTTACTGTGAAACCAAAGGCAAGTTACAAATTGATCATGCTTCGACCTATATTTTCATACTGTGCATATCTCTTTAAATTTTAATGCTATGCATGTTTGATAAAGGTTTTGCAAAATATTAGTTATAGCTAGAGCCATAGGTTCAAGACTGACCACCATGCTTGGCCACGCTTGCACAAAATGGGTGGGATGAAAACAAAACTTATTTTAAACCTTTAAACTTTCTCTCTTTTTGGAGCAATGTTTGTGAAACTATTTTGAAAAGAAAAATTATTTATATATTATTTTACATCTACTCCCTGGGCGGAATGGTATTGACGGGAGCGTCTAGAAGTGATTGCGCCCATCGGGGTCTTGCAGTGAATGCGCCCGACTGGGGTCTTGCACACAGGTTTTTGGTGGGGACCGCCGTCCAGGGGAATGAGATCTTCCAAGTACAATTTGATGTAGCTTCCAGTACAGCCACATGCTATTATGGGCTCTGGCTTAGCTTAGTACTAACGGGAAACCCTTACCTCAGGACCGCCATCGGAGAGGGGCTTTCATTGCCTAAGTTGCGGGCGGCTTGGTCAGGTATAGGGGGCTGTTACGGAAAGGCTTCGTCACAATCTTCTCCTAGTCATACACCCAAGTGTGTAATGATAAACGAGGTTGGTTGTGTCATGTGGGGAACATGTACGACCTCTGCAGAGGGTTTAACCTAATCGATTAGCCGTGCCCCCGGTTACCGGCAATTTGAGCAATTGAAGACTTGGATTGAAGAAGAATCTCCCCTCTCTTTTCTAAAAAACTGTTTTAAGGGTTAAAGTTGAGTAATGAGCACAGTGAATGTGTTTCACTTCAACCTATGTATGTTTTAAAACTATTTTGGAGACTGAGCACTGGTGCGTATATCCAAGTGTCTCGCTCCTACTTTTTATACTAAAAACTATTTCTATTTCAAAAGTAGTTTATAAAATTTAGTATAGGAGAAAATTGGCTTTACGCAAATGAAACCTCCACAATACTTACCCTGCATATATCTTCTGTCAAACTTTCCTTTGCAACTTGCGAGTACATTCCACGTACTCACCTGCACCTGTCATGTGCAGATCTTGACAGATTAAGAGACGATAGGGTTATGGTCTACACTCAACAAGCCCAGTGGCGTTGATGGAGCCTAACTTAGCGACTAAGTATAATTCCGCTGTATTATTTGAGCTGTGCCTAAGGTATGATTTGTATAAATATCTGGATCTACCGTTGTAGTAGAATGATGTATGTCTTACTGATATTCCTTTTTGTTACTGTGTGTGCTAGCTATGATCCAGGGATAGCACAGTAAGCACAGAGACTTGGATTTTACCAAATCTGGGTCGTTAAAAAATGGTATCAGAGCATACGTTGACTGTAGGACGTGACCCTAGAAAATGGTTTAGAAATTGGAAAACCTTGATATTAACAACTTATATTTTCAATAGCACCGACAAGTATTCTCGTATCCTCTTCTTTTCTTTACTAAGCTCTCATCTGCCCTCAAAAAACTTAGATGACCAATCTCCAAGACTCCAATGACTTTGACAATGATATTTGGTATGGATTTTCAAGAGCCTAAAGGTTACTTCATGGAATTGATGCTAAGCGAAGGAGTCTTCGGTACTGGAGTTTACATCCAAGAGGTTGAAGAAGAACTCAGGACACTCCAGACTAAGATGGATATGAAGAAGCTGGAGATTACCACTACCAAGGAATATCCTACTTGAATCCAAGCCACCATGAGAGTTGTGAAATAAACAAAAGAGTGCGATTAGTGTGCCCGACCATGCCAACTCATGTGGATGAAGGTACCATAGGAATTGTTTGTTTGAAATCTATGAGTGAATTTGGAGTTTTATTGTAGTTCTTCGCCATTGATTTGATGATGTTGTCATTTGAGTTGTGTGATTTAAAATCTTGCATTGTTAGGATACGAATTCCGTAGGTATGTACTATTTAATTCAACCTTGAGAGGTGCAAGTTACGGATGATTAACAGAATACCTTCAAACGGGTGAAGCATCACACACTGAAGACTTCCAAGAACTGAAGGATTGAAGACTTCAGGACGAAACCATAGTAAACGAGCCTATTATAAACGCTAAGAACATTGAGATAGGAGTTGGTTGTTGATTGTGGCGTGTGTGTGTCCATCTCTTTTCCTTCCTAAGCTCTATCTCACCTAGATCAAAACCTTAAACCATGGACGAACCAACCACTAAACGTTTACTCGTGGAAACAACCACATTTCTTTGAAGGAGATACATACCTTGTTGTTTTGAACTCTATCTTTCCTTTAACCTGCAGATGGCAACCCTTTACAAGTCATTCCACAAGGGCCCAGAAATGATCATGACTTTGACTAGTGACCATGATTTTCCAAAGATCTTGAAGGATATGATGGGACATATTCACCTTGAAGGAGATGCTGTCTACAAGGGTTATCCTTTCATTGAAAATGGAGTGGAACTTTGGTACGTGGAAGTACACCTCTTCCGTGAAAAAGGAGTTTGTCCAAAGACTACTGGGTAATACTTTTTCATTTCCCGAGTACCTCGAACCACCTTCTTCGACTTTGTTCGTGAAGCTGCCATGGAAGCCATATGTTAGATTGGGGAAATCCTTGAAGCCAGACTCCGTCATGCATATTTGCGCGAAGTATATGCTGAGCTGATGGACATGAAGTTCATGGCTGCCGTGAAGGAGCATGGGATTAAAGAGTTCAAGGACTACATCACACGTTTTTAGCTGGACTAAACTTCTTACGAAGGAATAAGGAATAATGTTGGGTTTACACGCTTGACCATACCAATCCATGTGGATGGCAGCAATTGTAATAATCTATTTTGAACTTGAAGTTGTACGATAGGTTAAAGGATGTAATAAGGAATCTATTATAAGGAGAATGCAACTCTGGCACACAAAAGTTCTGCTATTTCTCGGATGTAAGTTATAACACGACATGTGTAGGAACAACGTCACCCAAAAGCGTTTTATTAGTGTTGCAGGTGAAGACCTCTTAAAGAGGAGTGAGAAAGACCGAGTGTTAGAATACGTGATTTACTTATCTACATATGGGGTAATAATTTGAGTATGGGATGGATTGATCACCATACCGAAGACTCTTATTATATACTTTTGTATGTTTGATGGGTTAATCGGAGAGATTTCAAAACCTAGTAGAGTGCCGGTACGACAAGCCTAAAACCATAGAATGGTAAGACGTATTATCCCTGGAAATAGGCAATCGTGCCTAGCGTAGGCTAAAGGGTGAGGAGTAAACCCGATGATCTACAAGGAGTTCCATTTGGAAGATATTCAATTCGACCACCATGAGAGTCTGGATAGTTATCTTTGGAAAAAATGGATTCTGAGAAGACTTGTCTCAGTTCTAAATCACAGAAGCTCAATGAAGAATCATCATGGAATAAAGAGATTTTGGAAAGCCCCACAAGTTTGTTTTTAAGGGTGGTAGTACCCTAAGAACACCCTGGAATGATAATTGGGTCATACGACAAATCAGCAGAGACTCCAGAATTGTGCAAAAAAGCCTTAGACAAAGGCATGATGAAGAACTGGAATACCCGGAATTGAATTAATAGAAGACATTCTCTCAGGACAGGAGGCAAAAGGATAAACCGCAAATCTTTAGATGATATGACCAAACCCTCGGGAAGTAACCCAAACCCTAACCTATTTCTTGCTAACCTCTTCAAATCTCGAGGACGAGATTTCTTTTAAGGGTGGTAGTTTATAACATCCCAAAATTTTCCAAATTTTGGAATGTTAATAATAAGATATTATCGAGTGAATTGCTATGATTTTCATGGGAAATTAAAACCTTTTGATTCTTGTTCCAAATATTTCATCCAATTGCTTTTCTTTTGGACACTATGAAATATTTTGAAACCACAAATAAAAAAATGGAGTGGGAATAAAATGACTTTCTCAAAATGTGGCGAATAAACATTTCATTTGAAGTTCTTTTGAATTTGGATTTCTATTTGAAGATGGATCTTATTTGGAGTTATAGTGTCATATAAATATTTCCAAATTACTAAATAAATAAATAAAAATGAGAGGAGATAATATGACTTCTCCAGAACTATGATTGGAAGTATTTAATATTTCTTCTTTGGAATTTTTGGCATTCATAAGATACTAAGAACAATGTTATGAAGCCTATAGTGCATTATCGAAACATGTACGTACACACAATTGTTGCTTATTATTTATGAAACCACTTTTCCTAGGCTAGAAATAATCAACCAGAATATGTGAAAAAAATTCTCAGATCTAAATAATAATTCTGAGAGAGCGAGCAATTTATTCATTGATTATCTAGCCTAATATTGTTATTAGTTATGCTTTCTCTCTATCAGCCCATCTAGCCCATCCATCTCTTATATTGTTTTTTTTTCTCTTTGCCCTTGGGCCACCTTTCCCACTAAGGCCCATTTCTCTTTCACTTAGCGCAGGCCCATGCGCTGGTCTTCCTCTACCTCTCTGTTCGTTCAATCTTCAGGAACACAGAGAGACAGGCATGGCACCTCCACCTCTTCCTCTCCCTGTAGTGCTAACCGCAGCCATCCTTTCAACTTGCCACCAACTCAAAAATTAAAGAGGAATGTCAGGAGAACTCATTCAGGAAATTAAAACTCAACTTCGTTGCTTTAATTGGACGAACGGATCCGTGAAACGTTCCTGCACAATCAGCCATTAAAGGCCACGGTGAGCTCCCTCGATCTCCCCATACCGACCCCCTCTTCCCCTATAAATAGGACCCCGGAAAGCACAACATATCTCACCATCCCTAAGCGAGAAACCCCTCTCTGTGTCGCTCTCCTACGCGAGCAATTGCTCGCCGGAGTTCAACAATAGCATCAAAGTCCGACGAGGATTCCGTCGCGAGCGAGGTACCCCAAACCCCAAATCCTCCACCTTTCTCTTTCCATTGTTTATGCGCATCTCGGTGACCCCTTTTCCCTCTCTATTTCGCAGCAGGAGAACGAGAACGCGAGGATCGAGACTCACTGCCGCCATGCGCAACTTCAGCCGCTTCTGTCGAGTGAAGGAGAAAGCTCCCGAGATCCTACAGAGTCCATTGAATTCTCCATCACCATCTCTCCCCCGTCCGCCATTCCTAATTCGCCAGAGCACGCCCGAACCACCATCTTCCTCATCACCGGCGACCAACTCCGGTGAGCTTCTCTCTTAATTCCGTAATTCATTTTCAGGAAATATCCAAACTTCGGAAATTCATATCTCCTAAACCATATGTCCGATTGGAACAAATAAGATATCCCCGGATTCGTTGGAACCTCTAGTTTACTATAAAAATATATAATTTCACCTTTGAGTAAACTATAATTTAGTTTTTATTTAAATACGGAATTGGGTATTTCTGCTATATCTTTTATTCCGTAAATCATATAAATTTTTTTTATATATGGAAGTTGGACCTTAGGACCTAATCTTTCTTTTAGAATTGATGGATTAGTTTTCCAACATAGTTTAGATGCTGTTTTATCATCAACACCTTAATTTGACCTTCTTTGGTCATCATTTAGAAACTTCGTTGAACTAAAAATTTAATTCTAGGATAAATCTCTTAGATTGATCCCTAGAAAACCTCTCTGGTCATTTGAACCACGAAAAAATCTACAGTTGCAAGATTATGGATTTAATTCTTTTATCTCGAAACCTATGTCATACCATTGCCGTTTACCCAAGTCAAATATTCCAAATAGTCTTGTGATAAATTTGTCGTATGAACTTGGTCTCACAACCCTTCAAACCATAATCCTCATTTAGTATCAATATTATCCGACCCTAAAATATGACTATGTCATATTTTCTTTCAAGACCATACCTGATCCTATATCAACCTTAACAATGCCCTAGAAATTATGATAGTGGCAACTGAATAATTGTGTTGTTATTTGGATCTTCATTTGGATTTTTTATTGTATGTTGAATGCTTGCTTGCACCATTGTTATGTGAATGTGGATATGCCGAGCGTCTTACTTGAGTTATTTATCGCATTAGATTACGACGAGTGCGAGGGTGAATTCTACGGGGAGGTAGAACCTTGTTACTGCGAAACCAAAGGCAAGTTGCAAATTAATCATGCTTCGACCTATATTTCCATACTATGCATATCTCTTTAAATTTTAATGCTATGCATGTTTTATAAAGGTTTTGCATAATATTATTTATAGCTAGAGCCATAGGTTCAAGACTGACCACCATGTTTGGCCACGCTTGCACAAAATGGGTGGGATGAAAACAAAACTTATTTTAAACCTTTAAACTTGTTCTCTTTTTGGAGCAACGCTTGTGAAACTATTTTGAAAAGAAAAATTATTTATATATTATTTTACATCTACTCCCTGGGCGGAATGGTATTGACGGGAGCGTCTACAAGTGATTGCGCCCATTAGGGTCTTGCACTGAATGCGCCCGACTGGGGTCTTGCACACAGGTTTTTGGTGGGGACCGCCGTCCAGGGGAATGAGATCTTCCAAGTACAATTTGATGTAGCTTCCAGTACAACCACATGCTACTATGGGCTCTAGCTTAGCTTAGTACTAATGGGAAACCCTTACCTCAGGACCGCCATCGGAGAGGGGCTTTCATTGCCTAAGTTGCGGGCGGCTTGGTCAGGTATAGGGGGCTGTTACGGAAAGGCTTCGTCACAATCTCCTCCTAGTCATACACCCAAATGTGTAATGATAAACGGGGTTGGTTGTGTCATGTGGGGAACGTGTACGACCTCTGCAGAGGGTTTAACCTAATTGATTAGCCGTGCCCCCAGTTACCGGCAATTTGAGCAACTAAAGACTTGGACTGAAGAAGAATCTCCCCTCTCTTTTCTAAAAATCTGTTTTAAGGGTTAAAGTTGAGGAATGAGCACAGTGAATGTGTTTCACTTCAACCTATGTATGTTTTAAAACTATTTTGGAGACTGAGCATTGGTGCGTATATCCAAGTGTCTCGCTCCTACTTTTTATACTGAAAACTATTTCTATTCCAAAAGTAGTTTATAAAATTTAGTATAGGAGAAAATTGGCTTTACGCAAATGAAACATCCACAATACTTACCCTGCATATATATTCTGTCAAACTTTCCTTTGCAACTTGCGAGTACATTCCACGTACTCACCTGCACCTGTCATGTGCAGATCTTGACAGATTAAGAGACGATAGGGTTATGTTCTACACTCAACGAGCCCAGTAGCGTTGATGGAGCCTTACTTAGCGACTACGTATAATTCCGCTGTATTATCTGCCAACTTGAGTTGTGCCTAAGGTATGATTTGTATAAATATCTGGATCTAACGTTGTAGTAGAATGATGTATGTCTTACTGATATTCCTATTTGTTACTGTGTGTGCTAGCTATGATCCAGGGATAGCGCAGTAAGCACAGAGACTTGGATTTTACCAAATCTGGGTCGTTACAGCTTGTTTGATTGAGCCTATTGTATTTGGTTGTTCTTGCACCATATGCCTCCATACTATGAAATGCTCCCTTGTACTCTCTTATGATGAGCATGATGCATACACTTGTTGGGTATTTTACCACACGAATGATAGGTTTTGCACTTCCGCTAACCTCATTTGTTTTTCCGAGTGCTTGTCATGTTATTTCGTTTTGAAGGATTCACAAGGCGGTAACATGATGAGACAACTTGGTCATGTGAAGGATACACGATGTGCGACACCAACATTTTCAACATTCTCATAAACGTGAACTCCTTCTCTTTGAGCCATCCTCAATTACATATATTGGATGGGTCACTCTTTCATTGTTGTTTCCTTCTTGTTGTCTACATGATACATCTCGCGAACGGAGGAGCGACATTGGTGATTGGCTCTATGGACCTTTACATTAAGGAGCGCTCGCACTTATTGGATGCACCTTCGAACCTCCACTCTTGCCTCGACATCGAGCATTGGTACACCAACACCTCCATATTTGTTGATTGTGCTCATACATGTCATGCTCGATGGACATATCATACTTCCCACAAGTTTGCACCCCATGCATGGATTGACTCACATTATGATTGCCTTGTTGCATCTTATATTCCAATGTCATCCATGATATATGAGCTTGTTCACTTCCTTAGCAAATTTGTTGTGATCTTCCTTGATGGCATATTCATACATCATGATCATATTGTCCATCATCAATTGCATGATAACATATACATATTGAGAATCCATTGCCATGTTCATGCTTTTGATACACCATCCCATTATGACATCATTTTGCACAATGGTAGAATTTGTCGCTTTGTGCACCATGCTAATTATCCCATGAATGCTTTACATCTCATTCTACATCTTTTGGATAAGCATCTTGTGCCTTGCCACGCACTATCTTGCCGCACGGACTCATTCTTACATGATGGACTCTTTGTGTGCGCTAACCATTGTATTTCCGAGGATTGTTTGTGTTTGCTCCTTTTGCATATCTATCACTCCGGCGACACCTTGGACTACTTGGATTGCGCCATGTCTTCAACTTCATCCAACTACAACTCCGTCCACGACAACCGTTTTCATGGTGATGAGGATCACGATCCGAGGTCGGATCTTTCCCAAGGGGGGGGGGGAGATGATGCGGAGCATCCCACGTTCATCCCCATGTACACTCCGACTACTCCCCAAGCCCCAAGGATCATAAGATGAGACCTCGACTATGCGCCATTAGACACAAAGTGAACCTGTTCCTAAATGCGTCCCCTTTCCATTCGTGTGAGACATGGTTGCTACTTGAAGGGCGGACCTTGTGCATACTCAGGTACACCCGAGGAGACCATGAAGAACCAAAGGACCAAGGCCAAGCATGCGCGGAAGCAAAGGAAGGAGAAGGAAGAAGTGCCAGCAGCTACAGCAACCGGGCATCTGGCAGGACCCCCGGACATCCGGCGCCCCGCGACAGCCCGGACATCCGGCCCCAGCCCGGACATCTGGCGCCCCATCACAGAACGTCCAGAAGGTGGACCTCGCCAGCCCGGACATCCGGCCAAAGGCCCGGACATCCGGCTCTTCGTGAGCCGCCGGACATCCGGCCCGCAGCCCGGACATCCGGCACCTGCCTGTGCGCAGAGAACGGGCCAAGGGCCCATGTATCCCCCTCTCACTTACCCCTTCGTGGGCTAGCACTATATATACTCCCCCACCTCATCCTAGTTAGGTTTAGCAAAGGATTAGCTCATTTGAGATAGAGCTTTGCTCATCCATACGGATCTCCTCCTTGTGGGAGACCGCGGCCTCTTCGGAGAAGATCCACCATGGATTCAAGACCCCTTTACGGGAAGATCCCTCGTGGATTCAAGACCTCCTCTCGGAGATGAGCTACCGCCGCTTGTATCGTCCTTTGTTGGATTTGGACCGTGTATCTCTTTGTGTTTCTTGGATCTAGCACATGTGTGATCATATTCTCGTTGGTTGAGTGTCTTCCTCTCGTGTTTCCCCGTGATTTCCCTCGTGTTCTTCCGCTCGTTCTTCGTGTTCCTCGTAGGAATCCTCTCCAAACGTGAAAGATCGGCTCCTAGGGTTCCGCCCTACATCATCTTGGTATCATGAGCCACGTTGATCACGTTTTTGGAGCCCCTACCCCTCTTTTTCTAGCTTGATTTTGTTGGTTTCGTCCTAAATCCGAAAATCCCCACCAAAAATAGCCCCCAATTTTTTTTGTGATTTGTTGGTTTGATGATGTTTTGTTGATTTTGATCCATGGATTTGCTTGGTTTCAAGTGGATCTAGCATCTCACCAAGTTTCTCCACTTCCCATCCATGAAATCTCTCCAATTTTGCCACCGAAATCATCAATTTCCGCCCCAAAATCGAGTTCCTCGAGTTCATCCTCGGATTTGGAGCCCGGACATCCAACCATCCTAGAAATCCGGCCATTAGCCCAGACATCCGGCTCCTGGAGTGCATTTTCGCACAAGTTTCTGGACTTCAGGTCCCGGACATCCGGCCAAAACCCCGGATGTCCGCCCGCTATCATTTCAGCCTCCCATGTTTCACCGTTTTGACCATAACTTTCACATTCGGAGTCCGATTTTCGCGTTCTTTAGCTCGTTGAGTAGCTATTGACATCCTCTATCCCTCTAGATAGGTTCCATCACCATTTGACTCCTTCAAATTTTTGGAAATTTGGCAAGTTTGCATAGGCCCTCCACCACATCATCCGCATAGCCACCACCGATTTCCGCAACCTAACCCATTTTGATCCATATAGCATTAGTGGTTGCTTGAGTAGTGATTCTAGTCTCCTAAGGTGTTTAGGCTACTTAGGGATGATTGCTTCTTCATCAACCACCACCACCACTTCCGCATAGACGTGCCCACCATACATTTCCACCCAAACTTAACCCAATTTTGTTTGAGTTGTGGCTTATGTCTCCTAAGGTGTTTCGGCTACTTAGGGACGACAACTTCAACTCCGACACGTGTATAGCTCATCATTCCACTTCCGCATTGCCAAGTGCAAACCACCACCGCTTTCCGCTACCACCATTTGACTTGTCTCTTTGAGATTTTGAGTTCGCGGTTTTTCCGTTTCCTAAGGTGTTTCGGCTACTTAGGGACGAGTCTCCGTCATCTTGTTTTCTACATTAAGAACACCGCCACTTATCATCGCCTCGAGTTCGTCATCGACTTTGACCACTTCACCATCATCCATCTGTGGCGTACATATGAGAAACCTTCGACGGTAACCTCCATATCATCTTGGTGTCGTGGTATCCCTCCATTGTATATTCCCCCTGCCATTGCATTGTTAACCCCTAGCCCATTTTGCGTTACTTGCCTATCGAGACTAGCCATTTGAGTATTGCCAGCAATGTTACTTGTGCACATTAGTGATCATACTTCCCATAGCATACATACCATATCATCGTGGTGCATATATTGATATCATATCTTGTGTCACAAGTTTGTTCCCGCATATACACAATTGCTATCTTGGTTTGTGCATTGTGCAAAGTGGCCATACAAAAAAAGAGAATAAGCTTTTAAGCAAAAGAAAGAGAGCAAAGAGCTTGTAAGCAAGTGCCATAGCATCATACCACATTGCATATAAGATTGTCATATCCGATCATCTTGGATCATCTTGAGAGAAACACCGGGAACCATACATACATAGCATACTTGGGATAGAAAGTGTATCCATTTTGCATCTTATAGGTTGTGCACAAGTGTCGTATCTGCCTATTGAGCAATCGTGCTAGCGTCTCTCTTGAGTTGTGCAACACGAGCATTTTCCGTGGATTCCACATTTTGTGCTCGTTTCTTGGTTACACGACCCCATTTGTCTATCAGTGTGTGTGTTTCCGTGTGCCATCCATATTGCTATTGGTCTACTTGTTTCACTTGCAAATTTGTGAATCTCTTTCAACATTATTGACTCTTGCTAACATTTTGCATCAAATTTTTGTGCCACTATCCTCACCGAGCTCTACCATAAGCTTTACTTGATAGGTGTGAGTGAACAAGTCCGGTACCAATTCCACTATTCTTTCATTTCACATTGAGTGAAACAGGATACATCCTCAATTTTGGAAAAGGTAACTTGGTATTGTTTATCTCATTTCCTACTCACCTCTACTCGAGTCTTGTGATGGATAGGCAAGGCATTTCACCTTCGGTCTACAACAACAACGACGAGTTCGATGCCACGAACAACAACTCTGACGCCAAGATGCAAGCTCAAATGGAGGAGATCAAAGCCCTCGTCAATTCCTACAAGTGATCTTCCTCATCTTCGAGAAGACGCTCAAGAGCACATGCTTCCGAGCTACCATCTTTGGCAAGATCACATCGGCATCAACACCATCACCAACAAGAACATGAAGGTCAAGAGCTCAACACCATCAACCGTTCAACGACTTCACCATCTCCCTTGGCATCTTCGCCAAGCAACTTCAAGGCATCTTCGCATACGGACATACGACATCTTCGCCAACAAGCACCCCAAGACTACGCTCAAGAGAAGCTCCCCAAGCTCAAGTCCTCGACTTCCACGAGCTACTACGACCTCGACACCGACAATTAGATTCCTTTCTATGGGACTCAATAACTCGAGGAGTATCTCGAGTGGGAGCGTTTGATGGACGACTACCTCAAGCTACATCAAGTTCGTCCCGAAGATCAAGTGAAGTGCGCCATGTCTGTGTCAAAGCCGGCAGATCTCGGGTAGGGGGTCCCGAACTGTGCGTCTAGGCGGATGGTAACAGGAGACAAGGGACACGATGTTTTACCCAGGTTCGGGCCCTCCTGATGGAGGTAAAACCCTACGTCCTGCTTGATTAATATTGATGATGTGTGTTACAAGAGTCGATCTACCACGAGATCAAGGAGGCTAAACCCTAGAAGCTAGCCTATGGTATGATTGTTGTTCGTCCTATGGACTAAAGCCATCCGGTTTATATAGACATCGGAGAGGGCTAGGGTTACACAGAGTCGGTTACAATGGTAGGAAATCTACATATCCGTATCGCCAAGCTTGCCTTCCACGCCAAGGAAAGTCCCATCCGGACACGGGACGAAGTCTTCAATCTTGTATCTTCATAGTCTTGGAGTCCGGTCGATGATGATAGTTCGGCTATCCGGACACCCCCTAGTCCGGAACTCCCTCAGTAGCCCCTGAACCAGGCTTCAATGATGACGAGTCCAGCGCGCATGTTGTCTTCGGCATTGCATGGCGGGTTCTTCCTCCGAATAATTTATAGAAGATTGTGAACACCAGGATAGTGTCCGGCTCTGCAAAATAAATTCCACGTACCACCATAGAGAGAATAACATTACACAAGTTCAATCTGCTGACGTATTTTGTGGCATGACGTCACACCACTACCAAGCCTTTACTCAAATTGTTTTTATTGTTCCACCTCCGCGCGTTTAGCGAAGCGGTTTCCTTGGCACGTCTTGTCGAAGCAGAGATCGTGTTCCCCTTATTCCGGGATTCCCATCAATACGGACGTGGGTAACCCAACCGCGCCATTGATTGTGACGCTTGGGAGATAAGTGAGTTTTACCAGGCCGGTGGGGACACATGTTTTTGTTCGCCCATATAAGGGGATAAAGATCCAACCCTTTTACCTGCGCCTTCTTCCTCCTTGCTTATCCATCTCCGCGAACTCGAGCTCCAGCGCCCAAGTCCGCACTTCTCACCTCAACCTTCTCCAACTATGTCCGGAGCGGGAGGCAAGTGGATGGCCTCCTCCGTCACGGAGGGGCAGATCCAAAAGCTGCGCGACGCCGGATATTTGCCCAGCGACATCGCGCACCGGCGCCCCGACGAGGGAGAGCTCATCCCCACCCCCAGGCACCATGAGAGGGTAGTATTTCTTCCCCATTTCCTCCATGGACTGGGCTTCCCACTTCATCCCTTTGTCCAGGGGCTCATGTTCTACTACGGCCTAGATTTCCATGATATGGCCCCGAATTTCATCCTCAACATCTCAGCGTTTATCATCGTGTGCGAGGCCTTCCTCTGCATCCAGTCCCACTTCGGCTAGTGGCTCAAGACCTTCAGTGTCAAGCCAAAGGTTGTGAAGGGCAGCCAAGCGGAGTGCGGAGGCGCCATGGTGGGCAGGATGTCCCACGTTACGTGGCTGGAGGGCACTTTCATGGAAACCATTAAGGGGTGGCAATCGGGGTGGTTCTACATCATCGAGCCGCGTGACCCTGATTGGGCAGCGGCCCCCGAATTCAGATCCGGCATCCCTACATGGCTCACCTCCTGGAAAGAGAGTGGCCGGATCTGGGGGGATTCGGAGGAGCTGACCGGACTCCAAGCCTGTATCCAGAAGCTGGTGGACAAGAAGCTCAAGCTTGTCAACGTAGTCCAGGTCATGCTCATCCGCCGGATTCTCCCGTGCCAACGACGGGGCTTCAACATGTGGGAGTTTGATCCGGCGCAACACTAGACTCTGAGCGGGCTCTTCGACACTACGTACGAAGATGTCTAGAAGGTGATGTTCAAGGGCGCCGAGGCTCCCGCATCCGCTACCGAAGATCGTGGATTCCGCTCGCAGCGTCCAGCTGGCGAGGTAAGTGATTTTGCCACTTGTTTTCCATAGTTTGACTCTATGCGGGATCTAAACTCCCTTTACCTTTGACAGGACTGGCTGGCGAAGGCCGAATGGACTATCTGTCCGGCCCCATTGCCAGAGGACCCAGCGGACGCCCGCCTAACGGGGCTGCTGGCTCCGGCACCCCATGTGGTGCCGGAGAAGAAGGCCAGGAAGAAGGCCACGAGGACTCGGAAGAGTTCCCGTTTTCAGGTGCTATCGAATGATGAATCCGAGGCCGACTCCTCCCACCAAGTCGGGGAGGAGAAGAAGAAAGCCTCTCCCCCAGCGGGGGGAGGGAAGAAAAGGAAGGCCTCCCCAACAAGGGAGGCCGAAGGGTCCAAGAAGGGAAAAACTCTTCCCCCGGACTGCTCCGTCAATGCCAGTGACGACGACGAGGACTGGCCTCCAAGGGCCAAGCCCTTGGCGAGATCGTAAGTATCCGGACTCCCGAATAACTTCAAGGTTTTTCCTTTTCACCACATAATGTCTTTTTAATGCCGCATACAACCCTGCAGTCCGCCCGAGGATGATCTTCCCGCTTCGTCGAGCGGGTCCTTAGGTGCGTCGGATATGGATTCCCTTCCGACTGCCTCCACTCCCCGTGCCGCGGACGATGCCGAGGTGGGATCCCAGGAAGGGGCCCACTAGGAGGAGGAGGCCCCGGAGGTGTCACGGGACAACCTCCCGGACTTTGCACCGGACTCGGCCCCGGAACCCACAGTGGCTCCGGAGTCCGGCGGCCGACCCCTTCGCAAGAAGGCAAGACCGTGACACTGGCTGCCTCCGTCCAACCGGAGGTGCCGGATAATTTGCTGGACGCGCTCAACGGTGCCTCCATCGAAGAGGAACACCACACTGTTATGAGTGCGGTGATTCAAAAGGTGCAGGGGACTTGCGGCGGAGCTCGATGCCTCGCCTCGCTGGAAGATGAACGGGACGGCGGCGACCGGCGCTGGTTCAAGAGCAGCAGAGAGAGATGGTTAGAGGAGGAGCACCAGAGAAAAAGGGAGAAGGGCGCGAGGAGACGGCGACCTGCTGGTGGTGCCCAACGACGAAGGGAGCTCCGGTGGGGCTGCTGCTTGCGGCGGCGCGCGGGAAGCACGGGAGGATGCAGGGGTGCCTGGCGCTGTGGGATCGGGGCTCCCCTGCTCGAGCTCCCCGGGCGCGTGCTCGCGCACGAGAGCGAGAGGAGGCTGGGCCTCGGGAACAGAGGAGGTGGCGGCTGGGAACGAAGGCAGGGGCGCTGCAGATCGGGCACCGGGCGAGACAGGGAGGAGGAGAAAGGAAGCGGGGCATGGCACTGGTTGGTTGGCGGCAGAAACAAGGTGGATGGATGATGGATCTGGGAAGATCCCGAGGTGGAAGGAGAGAACTGATGGAGCACGGGCCTGGTTTGGTGCTCTGGCGAGGTGAGGCTCAAGGCGCTCGACGATGCGTGGCTGGGCTGCGGCTATAGGGGTGGATCGAGCAGAGGGCGGTGAGGCAGGTTGGGGATGGATTTTGGATTGGCTTGGCGGTTGGTTGGGTGAAGAAAAAGAGGTGGATTGGATCGGAAGGTATCCCGAGGGAGATGGGACAGGAGTGGTGGCGGCGCTAGGAATTAGGGAGTTGGTCTAGGGTTTGCCAAAATGGACTAGAGGTGGTCTATATATAGGAAGAATTAGCTTAGGGGCTACCTAGTCCCTCCGATCAAAATCGGACGGACGAGAATAAATATGCTAGGGAGTCCAAAAACAAAAACGGAGATGTTTTATAGATGTTGAGGGATGATCCGGACTCATTGGTCATGACCGCTCGGGTCGGGTTCGGGGGAGTTTCGGACGCGCACACGAGGGGGTCTGAGAGAGGCTAGTTGGTTTGACAAGAGGGAATGGAAAAACCGGTTGGTCTCGGAACGGCCAACAGAAGCAAGGGGGGACATGGCAACTACAAGCGGATGCAAGTTTTATGAAAACGATGCCGATGCAATGCGAATGATGACATGAGACGAGATGCACAACAAGAACAAAATGCAAAAACACAGACAAAAACCCAACCACGGAAGAAAAATAAATCACATAGCCAGAAAAGGCAAGAGTCGGAGTTATGAATGTGGAAAGCTGTATCCGGGGCGTTACAACACTCCACCACTAGGAGAGGATCTCGTCCCGAGATCTAGGATGGCACCGGAGAGAAGCGGAAGAGGACGAGAAGAGGTAAAACTAAGTTGCTTCTTCGACAAACGAGTGAAACCATGAACCTTGAGAGGTTGAGCAATTAGAGATGAACGAGATTGCAAACAATCCGTTAGAAAAGAGGAACGGGGAACATTACGGGACTTGAAGGTTGCAAAGACATGAATCAAGAGTTTAATTGACAAGATAGAATTGAAACCACTCTGGTTGAAACGAGATAAGAATGAATAAGAATGATATAATTTTGACAGCACTCCGACTGTAAATGGAACAAAATGAACATGAACTTGACAAGATGAGAGGATACTTGATGAAATCAACAACACACTGCCTCCGGAACTATTGAAAAACTGGCACAATGGGTAAGAAGGATTTCACACAGCACTTGGGTTGAAAAGAGAGGCAAAACTTGATAAGATGGAAGAACTTGAAGAGATGACACAGCACTCCGGTTAAATGGAGAAGCAAGGAGAAGAACCTGATCTTGCCAAAGCAAGATGATGAGTGAAAAGAGCAACATCACAATGCCTTCGGGACGAAAGAATAGAAGTTAGATTGTTGGGATAAAGGGACGGAGAAGAAAATGACAATTTCTACCACAAATGAGCTTGGAAAGCACCCTTCCAAGATGGTTACAACGGGGTTGTTGGAAAACCAACAACGAAAAGAATAAGCTTGTAGTGGGCTTATGGAAAACATCCCAAAATTATAAGGTGACAACCGGCCACTAACGGAAACAATTGCTTGCTTGAGAACAATGAAGAAATGAAAAATCTCTTTCACCGAGAAGGATATGGAGAAAGCTTGGATCATTGATAAGCACCACAATAGCAACATTCCTTAGGGAAGGCTTTAGGTGAAATCTGTACCAAGATAACTCCAAAGAAGAAGTTGATTGGTCAAAAAGATCTCTTGAACAAAGAGAAAATGATGGATTTAAAATACCTCATTCTTGACAACATATGAATCATGAAACATGAAGGAAATTGTCAAGAGTGACATAACACCATCACAAAAGATAAGGTAGAAAGAATTGCACTTCGGAATGCAAGGTGAAGAATGCTTGAACTCCCCAAAACAAAGCATGTGTTGAGCACCATGTTTAATTTTTGAGAATAGCTTGGCGGATCATAGCTTCGAGAGAAATCTTGAAGGACAATTGAAGAATGAAAAGAATCCTTGACGAACCACCATGTAGAGCCTCCATGAAGAACTCCGGTAATAAAAGGATGATAGAAAGAAAGAGAAGTTGGAAAACACAAGGTGAAGCCTTGCAATGATTTAGATGGAGCTTTGCGATGATATAACCGAGAGAACTTGGAACTCCAGAAAGAAAATATGAACACTAGAACCGAGAATTACTTCATCATGAACAATCTCTGGAAGAGGGAATTAATCACTTGGATGAAACAAGAATAAGAATTATGTCCTGCCTATCCTTCACCAATATAAATTGATGACAAGCAACGGATTTGGCATACTACTTATTCTCGTAGAAAGAATTAAGAGAGATATAGCGCAAACTTGAGAAGGTATAGATGGAACTACCGGTGGAATTTGGAAACAACGAATGAATTGATATGATAACGAAGGAAGTGAAATCTTGAACGAACCACCGTAAGAATTGAAAATGAACGAAGTAAAGGGGTGAATCACCGGTAAGAATTAGAGAACGAATGAAGATACTTGAGGGAATTTGATACAAGAGAACGAAGAGATCACGAGCTGATTAGAGAATACTTGAGCAATGCACCGGTAAGATTTGGATAACGAGATCTGAAGGCTGAGAATGAAGAATTATGACATGATGGCCTTCAGAGGAAAGAAATGAAAACAACTCATGAAATGCTCCGGATTGTAAGAAAAGAATTGTCACAATCAAAACAATTATGAGGATAGCATGAAGCTAGAACCATGAATCTTGAAGAGAATGGAGCAAGATTTAAGAGAAACTCTTCTTCGGTCTTCAAATGTTGAGAATGACGACGAGGAACACCAGCAAAATTACTGAGATACTCCGGTATGATGACAAGCGAAGAGGTTGAGCCAACAATGAAATGATTTGAAATCGATCTTGGAAAAGGCATGTGACTGATGAGAATTCATTCTTACGTCGAACTTGGAAATGAATTTGAGAATGGCTCCGGGGGGATTAGAAGAGTCAGGTAAGATCCTGGGAAAAGACATGTGGGTTAGGGCCCACTCGAAAGAAACATCGTTGAACAATTGATTGAAAGGGGGGATTGCACCGGTTGAATTAAATGACTTGAATGAGATAACAACCTCGAAATATCTTGAACGGATTGAGAATGGAAACACAAGTCTTCCGAGATATCTTCAGCACTTCAGAACAAATGAATAGCGAGAAGTGAAAGATTAAGAGGTGCACCTGTATGAAAAAACATTTGAAACGAGGAAAGGGATATGATCAACACCGAAAGCTTGAAATAAATCCACCGGAGAAGAATACGAGAATGAAGATTGATGAACTTGAAGCTCGTGAGCATCTTCACGAGGGATCACCGGATCAAAACATTGATTGAAAAGAGTGAAGAGACTTACATATATGAGTCCTTGAAGAAAAGAAAGGGTGGGAGGGCGGGAAAACAAAGACAACTTGGGATGGATGAAACAACCACCGTTGAGAAAATTAATCTTGCAAATATTGAAATGATTGGATCCACTTGAAGAGAAGCACGCCGGTTGGAAAAGAATTAACATGACGACCTCGATGATCAAGAAGGATTAGTATTCACATAGCAATATGAGAACACCGTTTATGAAAGGTATGGATTCAACATTTGACAATAAAGCAACTCGAATACCACAACTCAAAACAAAACAAAGGATTTGGCTTGCAGAATAAGCCGGAAACAAACATATGATAGATGCCATATCATATCATGTGTCTGTTGGAAAGATAAAACTAGAGCTACTTGAATTCCCACCTATAAAACTCCCGAAACTTTCTGGTAATGCAATCAGGTGTTGGGGATACAGGGGAAGCAATATATCTCACCCAAACTAACAATCCCTACATCCAGCTGTATCCATCCGTCAACACATAACCAAGAAACCTTCGGAAATCGTGTACCTCAACCTTCGAAAAGCATCCGTTATACGAGTTATGGCAATACTCCCGAACTCCCCAGTACTGGGTGACGTCGAGGTTATCTCACCAACAACTGCATAAAAGAGATTTTCAATGTCGGCAAGACTCAAGTATTCCAGAACTGCAACGATAAAATTGTGACGACAACACCTCGTAGCTCAACTCCCCGGGTCAAAGCCACATAAATAGACAGGAGGCACCAAGAACAATGTTCTCGTCACAAAACCATCAGAACGATTCCAAGATTCCCGCGTGATCCTAAATTTTTTTTACTAAAATTTGAGGAGAGGAAAGAAAAAACATCTACGTCAGGAGTCCTCACCAGAGCGATGAAGGGGGCTGAGGAGTAAAAAGAATCCTACTCTCCGATATATATAATCCTAAGACTCAAAATAGTTTTCTTCTAGACTCAACAACGGCCAACAATCAAGGGGGCTCCTATGGTCGGTCGAGGCTCTGATTACCAACTTGTCACGCCCATTATGCGACCCTATCCAAAAGGAACTCGAAGGTCCCACCAAGGATAGACCCGCATATTGAAACGCTTTTGCAAGGTGGATATCATTACATCAACATTACATAATAGATGGGGATACATACATAAGGCATACAATGCCACTCGAATACAACATCACAATACATAAGATCAACATCCGACTACGGATGAAACACAAACAGAAGCTCAAACGACATCCACCCTGCTAGCCCAGGCTGCCGACCTGGAACCTATCCCCTGATCGAAGCAAAAGCAGAAGAAGAACTCAACGCAAGCAAGCATCGCTCTCGCGTCATGATCATTGCATAACCTGTACCTGCAACTGTTGTTGTAGTAATCTGTGAGCCACGAGGACTCAGCAATCCCATTACCATGGGTATCAAGACTAGCAAAGCTTAAAGGGAAAGGAAGGGGTAAAGTGGTGAGGCTGCAGCAGCGACTAAGCAAGATATGGTGGCTAACATACGCAAATAAGAGCGAGAAGAGAGCAAGCCGAACGGTCGTCAACTAGTAATGATCAAGAAGTGATCCTGAACTCCTGCTTACGTCAAACATAACCCAAAGACCGTGTTCACTTCCCGGACTCCGCCGAGAAGAGACCATCACGGCTACACACGCGGTTGATGCGTTTTAATTCGGATCTGGTGTCAAGTTATCTACAACCGGACACTAACAAATTCCCATCTGTCTATAACCACAGGCACGGCTTTCGAAAGATTATACCCTGCAGGGGTGTCCCAACTTAGCCCATGACAAGCTCTCGCGATCAACGAAGGAATAGACCTTCTCCCAGGAAGACCCGATCAGACTCGGAATCCCGGTTTACAAGACATTTCGACAATGGTAAAACAAGACCAGCAAGACCGCCCGATGCGCCGACAATCCCGATAGGAGCTGCACATATCTCGTTCTCAGGGCAACACCGGATAAGCTAAGCGTATAGGAACCGAGGAACCAAGTTGCCAAGAAATGGTCCCGCACGGTGCTCTAGGTT
Organism: Triticum aestivum; assembly: GCF_018294505.1. Taxonomy (NCBI): domain Eukaryota; kingdom Viridiplantae; phylum Streptophyta; class Magnoliopsida; order Poales; family Poaceae; genus Triticum; species Triticum aestivum. The sequence continues at coordinate 352,485,405 of NC_057801.1, forward strand.
GGACCAACACTTAGACAAGCATTGGCCCGGGGGGGCTGTAATAACGATGACCCTTGGGTTAATTACTCCCAAGGGAAATATAGGTGGTGGTGAGGCAAATGGTAAAAGTCAATGTTGGGCCTTGCTGGAGGAGTTTTATTCAAAGCGAACTGTCAAGGGGGTCCCATAAATCACCCGATCGAGTAAGGAACGCAAAATCCGGGAACATAGCACCGGTATGACGAAAACTAGGGCGGCAAGAGTGGAACAAAACACCAGGCATAAGGCCGAGCCTTCCACCCTTTACCAACTATATAGATGCATTAATGATATAAGAGATATTGTGATATCCCAACCAAAATCCTGTCCACCATGGAGCAATCTTCAACTTCACCTGCAACTAGCAATGCTATAAGAGGGGATGAGCAAAAGCCGTAACATAGCCAAACAACGGTTTGCATAGGAAAGGTGTCAAAGGTTAGAGGTTCATGGCAATATGGGATGGCTCGACAAACAGATGATAGGTAGCGCAGCAAAGCGATAGAACGAAGCAACTAGCATAGCAATGATAGTAGTGAGATCCAGGGTAGCAGTCATCTTGCCTGAAATCCCCCAAAGGAAGAAGAACGAGTCCATGAAGAAGACGAACGGGAGCAGTCGAACGAATCCTCACAATCGCAACATTACCGGAACTAAGAAGCAACACCGGAAAGAAACAAACAACATGGTAAACACACACGCATAGACATGGCATGATGCACAAACAAGTATGATGCATGTCCGGTTTAAAGAGGCATGGCATGACAAACTGCAACAAACAATACTACAAGTTAAGTGGAGCTCAATATGCATCGAGTTGCATATTGACGAAACACCACATCAATTATTTAGTTGATCTCGGTTATGTACCCAACAATATTAAATGTTATTAGCATGGCAAGGGGGTGAAACAAAAGTAAACTAACTATTTAGGCAAGTTTAAATGAGGCCGGAACAACAAACAACAATTCCGGAAAATCCTCATGTCCATAATCTAGTTTTGGTACTGATCTGCCTATTACATAATTTTAGAGTTGTTAAACAGGAAAATAAAGTGGACCATGTTAATCTAGGCATTTTTCCACCTCATTTACATATAAAGTTTATTTAAAACCGAGCTACGGTTATTTAGTTATGAATTAAATCATTTTAGCATGGCATATTGCAAAACAAACACAAACAGCATGTTAAACATTTTTAACATGGACAAAAGTGGCATATTATGAAACTAGATGAAATTCTAAGCATCTTACATGTATAAATCATTTTAATCCGATGCACGGTTTAATAGTTATTAGCAGTTTAAAACAGGGGCATTTTCTGTAATTACTAATGCACTGGTTTAAATCGCAAAATCGACCAGGAAAAAAAAACATGAGATGGGCCGAATCTGGAACAGGAGCCGAACAGGGCAGAGGCGCTGGGGGGGTTTCTCACCATGGGCCATGGCCCGGTCCGGTCGAGAGGGAGGTTGGAAGGGGCGCCGGGCCTTGCCAGCAGCAGCCCTCGCGCGCGACGGAGGGGAGCCGCTGGGCCGAAGCAGAGGTGACCCAGGCGCGGGCGCTGGAGCGGTCAACGCGAGGAGCAGGGGCGCTCGTTCGTTCGACAGGGGAAGCAGCGGCAGCGGCAGCAGCAGGTGAGGCCGGCGACGCTGGAGGAAGGTGTCGACAGCAGGCATCGCAGGAGGTCCGGGACGAGGCGCCGGCGTACAGCTCCGGCTGGACCTCAGCGCAGGTGGCCGCAGGCGGGCGCTGCCGTGGCGGATCCAAGAAGAAGCGGGCGACAAGGGACTTGGCGCGGAGGCGAGGGGATGGAGCAGAGGCGAGCTCGACGGCGGGGAGGTCTTGCGCAGGCGGGCGGCGAGGTTCAACGGGTGGCGGAGCTAACAGAGAAGGCGGCCGGTTGCAGGGGACTTGCGGCGGAGCTCGATGCCTCGCCTCGCTGGAAGACGAACGGGACGGCGGCGACCGGCGCTGGTTCAAGAGCAGCAGAGAGAGATGGTTAGAGGAGGAGCACCAGAGAAAAAGGGAGAAGGGCACGAGGAGACGGCGACCTGCTGCTGGTGCCCGACGGCGAACGGAGCTCCGGTGGGGCTGCTGCTTGCGGCGGCGCGCGGGAAGCACGGGAGGATGCAGGGGTGCCTGGCGCTATGGGATCGGGGCTCCCCTGCTCGAGCTCCTCGGGCGCGTGCTCGCGCACGAGAGCGAGAGGAGGCTGGGCCTCGGGAACAGAGGAGGTGGCGGCTGGGAACGAAGGCAGGGGCGTGATGCAGATCGGGAACCGGGCGAGACAGGGAGGAGGAGAAAGGAAGCGGGGCATGGCACTGGTTGGTTGGCGGCAGAAACAAGGTGGATGCAGGATGGATCTGGGAAGATCCCGAGGTGGAAGGAGAGAACCGATGGAGCACGGGCCTGATTTGGTGCTCCGGCGAGGTGAGGCTCAAGGCGCTCGACGATGCGTGGCTGGGCTGCGGCTATAGGGGTGGATCGAGCAGAGGGCGGTGAGGTAGGTTGGGGATGGATTTTGGATTGGCTTGGCGGTTGGTTGGGTGAAGAAAAAGGGGTGGATTGGATCGGAAGGTATCCCGAGGGAGATGGGACAGGAGTGGTGGCGGCGCTAGGAATTAGGGAGTTGGTCTAGGGTTTGCCAAAATGGACTAGAGGTGGACTATATATAGGAAGAATTAGCTTAGGGGCTACCTAGTCCCTCCGATCAAAATCGGACGGACGAGAATAAATATGCTAGGGAGTCCAAAAACAAAAACGGAGATGTTTTATAGATGTTGGGGGATGATCCGAACTCATTGGTCATGACCGCTCGGGTCGGGTTCGGGGGAGTTTCGGACGCGCACACGAGGGGGGTCTGAGAGAGGCTAGTTGGTTTGACAAGAGGGAATGGAAAACCCGGTTGGTCTCGGAACGGCCAACAGAAGCAAGGGAGGACACGACAACTACAAGCGGATGCAAGTTTTATGAAAATGATGCTGATGCAATGCGAATGATGACATGAGACGAGATGCACAACAAGAACAAAATGCAAAAACACAGACAAAAACCCAACCACGGAAGAAAAATAAATCACATAGCCGGAAAAGGCAAGAGTCGGAGTTACGAATGTGGAAAGTTGTATCCGGGGCGTTACACCTGCAGCAGCCTTCTAACAGGCTTTGAGGTAAGAATTTCGATATGTATAAAATGGTACCGCATAGACACTAGCCCTTGATGCTCGGTTCGGTGTTCGGAAAGAAAAGCCGGACTGAGGATCTAAAAAGATATACGCAGGAGTCATAAAAAATATGTCAATATGGGATTGCAGGCTGCGCTGCTGACCTCTGCCGCACTGACTGCGGAGGTCAATACTTTGAAGGAAAACCTCGAGCGGTCCGAGAACGAACTCGGCCGTGCCAAGAAGCAGCTCGAGGACAAGGAAGGTGAGTAACACCTTATTAAAATTGTACCTTACAGAAAAGGATTTTGGTTGCAAAAAGAATGACAAGGATAACGTGGGTATTGCAGGGGCCACTAACGAGGTGGCGACCATGAAAGAGGTGGTGGCCGCGGCCGAACGCAATGCAGCCGCGGAGCGCACCGAGCGAGAGAAGCAGGAGGCGCGGGTGGCGGAGGTACAGCAAGAGCTCCAGGATCTCGTGAAAAAACATGAGCCTGGAGCGTGACTCGAAGACTCAAGAGTCTGAGCTTGCAACGGCTCTTGAGAGTGCCAAAGCCGCTAAGGCCGAAGCCTACAAGGCCCTCCAGGAGATTGAGGCGGTGAAGAAAATAGCAGCGGGTAAGGCATTTTTCATGCAAAGTAAGCATGTGAGTGTTAATTACCTGTTGCTTACCCGAATTCGGAGCTCTCCAGGAGCGTTCGCAGATCTTCCTCGCATCGTGTCCGATGCTGCCGCATTCTACCGGGCCGAGGAGGGGAGCTCGACGGAGAAGGTCTTCTGGTCTCTGTATGCTGAGGCCGGACATCCGGTGCCCCTTAGCGACCAGCTGAAGCAGCTGGCCGAGCTCCACAAGGCGGTCGAACAGGCCATGAAGGGCCTCATAGTTCGGCTGTGGCCTAAGGAGGCCATGCCTGGGAGCTACTTCGGCCTGGTGTGGCGGCTGGTGGATGGTGCCCGTGGGTTGAAGTCTTCAAGCACTCCGCCTGTATTGAGGGTGCCCGTCGGGCCCTTGCCCGCGCAACGGTGCACTGGGGCAAGATGGATGCCCAGAAGCTTGTGACGGACCCGCCACCAGAGGGCAAGGAGCATCGCACGCCCGAGATGTATTATAAGAGTGTGCTGAAGGGTGCCCGCACTATTGCGGGGGAGTGCTCCAAAGATGTAATTTTTGAGTAGACTCGCATTTTGTTATCCTGTGCGCTGAAAACTTAGTTCATATGCGCTAAGCAACGCTTGTTAATTTAAAATATTACCTTCTGTGCGGCTGTTTATTAGATATGAGAGATGGCAAGTCGTTGGCTTCAGCCCCCATGCCACGAGTGCTGGGGTGTTCGGGATAAACTTGAGCACTCTTGTTCCCATTTTTGGGTCCATCTAGGGAGGCGTTCAACACAGCGAACAAGGCAACCGGACTTATAATGCTTGAACACTCTCACTTATCCATAGAATTCTATAATTTTAAATTTCAGCGAAGCCCCTAGTCTTCGGAAGGCCGAATTTGGGGCGCTATCCACGCCTGGGTCGGACAAGATCCGACTCCTCGCTCTAAGCGGCATAAGTCTTTAAGGACTCGCAAAAACCTCTCGAATAGCGACCGGCTCTCGCCTCATCATGACGGTCAGTTTTAGCTTTCTCCACTGAGGCGTTAACCTAGCTCAACTGGGGCGCAATCGCAGTGGTTCTCCCAGTGCTACTTTAGCCGATACAACGGAACGTAAGGTACCAAAACATGGGAGCCGGGCAAACCCAACTATTGACCCAAGACATGATTCGGAGCCGATGCATATAATGCTATAAGTTCGGGGTGCCGCACTTGTGAAAGTGTTCGGACTTATCACACCATGATGCGGGAAACATAAGCCCCTGGTGTGTTTTAACCGTACCAAAGTGTACGGATGGGACATGTCGTAAATGAACATATGTATGAAAAAGAAATGCAATTATAAGCAAAAAGGTGCTGCATTGTTTTATTCAATAAGTGCTGCTATGAATGCAGAACGATACAAATAGTGCGATAAGCGAGGGATGGGACTGTTAAACATGTCCCCCTCCAGGGGTAGGCTGCGGAGTGGTGTATAAAAATGCTCGTAATGGAGACCACCTGTATATTCATTGTAGCGTTTATCCTTCCCTGGCTGTTGCATCGTGAGTTCGGCAGGTCTGCTGCCGGACAGGGCCTCTAACGAACGGAGTCCTATCGGTAAAAAATAAAAGGTAAAAAGAAAAAAAAAGAACGACACACTTGAGAGCCCCTGGTGTGGTTGAGCCGCAGTCTGGGCTTATCGTGGTCGTGCCCCTCTCCCCGTGCCCATGGTATCTTCAGAGCATAATGGTGTACGTGAAGGACCTGTTTTGACGTTTTGCAGGGGCTGGGGTTGGGGCCGCACTGCTACGCGTGCTTGGAACGTGCCAGGTGGTCTTGTTGTAGGTTACTCAGGGCGCGCTTAGCTATGTCCGGCCTCTTAACGGCCGGACTCGAGAATTGCCTTAAGAGGCTGCATTGTACTTCTGCCGCGAGAGCCACTGTATGTTCCTCCGTTCGGAGAGAACCTTCAGTGTTTCCGTTGACCGTGATGACTCCTCGAGGGCCTGGCATCTTGAGCTTGAGGTATGCGTAGTGCGGCACCGCATTGAACTTTGCAAACGCGGTACGTCCGAGCAAGGCATGATAGCTATTGCGGAACGGGACTATGTCGAAGATTAACTCCTCACTTCGGAAGTTATCCGGGGATCCGAAGACCACTTCTAGTGTAACTGAGCCTGTACAATTGGCTTCTACACCTGGTATGACGCCTTTAAAGGTCGTCTTGGTAGGTTTAATCCTTGAGGGGTCTATGCCCATTTTGCGCATTGTATCCTGATAGAGCAGGTTCAGGCTTCTGCCGCCGTCCATCAGGACTCTGGTGAGGTGAAATCCATTGACGATTGGGTCTAAGACCAATGCGGCGAATCCGCCGTGGCGGATGCTGGTGGGGTGGTCCCTTCGGTCAAAAGTGATCGGGCAGGAGGACCATGGATTGAACTTCGGGGTGACTGGCTCCATCGCGTATACATCCCTGAGTGCACGCTTCCGCTCCCTTTTGGGTATGTGCGTTGCGTATATCATGTTCACCGTCCGCACCTGTGGGGGGAAACCCTTCCGTCCTCTATTACTCCGCGGTCGGGTCTCTTCCTCGTCATCGCTATGCAGCCCCTTGTCATTGTTTTCGGCAATTAACTTGCCTGCCTGCTTGAATACCCAACAGTCCCTGTTGGTGTGGTTGGCTGGTTTTTCGGGGGTGCCGTGTATCTGGCACGAGCGGTCGAGTATTCAGTCCAAATTGGATGGACCCGGAGTAGTTCTTTTGAATGGCTTTTTCCGTTGACCGGGTTTAGAGCCTCTAAATCCGGCATTGACTGCCGTATCCTCACTATTGTCGCCGTTGATGCGGCGCTTGTTTTTGTTACGACGCGACCTGCCATTTTGGTCCTTGAAATCTGGACTGCCAGAATTTTTGCTGAGGTTGTTGCTACGTGCTAGCCAGCTATCCTCACCCGCGTAGAAGCGGGTCATGAGTGATGTGAGGGCTGCCATGGATTTCGGCTTTTCCTGTCCCATGTGCCGGGCAAGCCACTCGTCGCGGATGTTATGCTTGAAGGCCGCGAGGGCCTCCGCATCCGGACAGTCGACGATTTGGTTTTTCTTGCTTAAGAACCATGTCCAGAATTGTCTGGCCGATTTGTTTGGCTGCTGAATTATGTGGCTTAGGTCATCAGCGTCTGGTGGTCGCACATACATGCCTTGGAAGTTATCGAGGAATGCGGCTTCCAGGTCTTCCCAACTCCCAATTGACTCTGCTGGCAAGCTGTTAAGCCAATGCCGGGCTGGTCCTTTAAGCTTGAGGGGGAGATATTTGATGGCGTGAAGATCGTCATCGCGGGCCATGTGGATGTGAAGAAGATAGTCTTTGATCCAAACCGCGGGGTCTGTTGTGCCATCGTAAGATTCGATATTCACGGGTTTAAACCCTTCGGGGATTTGATGATCCATTACTTCATCTGTGAAGCATAGTGGGTGTGCGGCGCCTCTGTACTGGGCGATATCACGACGGAGCTCAAAAGAACTTTGTCTGTTTTGTTCGACCTGGCCGGACTTACTGTGTCCGGTGCGACGACTGTCGTCACGTACTGTGGGGGCGCCCACGCAATCCATAGATCGATCTTGATTGTCTTGCCTTATCCTCCAATATATCTCGCAAGTCCAGAGTGTTCCCCTGTGGCCTTGTGCTTTTCGAGCGATGCCGGGGTACGGGTCTAGTGAAGGGCCTAGAGGCCTCTCTGTCGCGACCACGGGGTGGTCGGTCAGCCGTATTGTCTCCTGGTGATGCGGGTTCGTACGCTTCCTCCTCTAATCGGGGGAGCAGCTTGCGTTTAGGGTAGCTTTTGGAGGGGCGTTCGAGCTCATGCTCTTCGGCCGCGAGGACTTCAGTCCATCTGTCGGCTAGCAGATCTTGATCAGCTCTAAGCTATTGCTGCTTTTTCTTGAGGCTGTTCGCCGTGGCCATAAGCCTGCGTTTAAAACGCTCTTGTTCGACGGGATCCTCAGGCACAACGAATTCATCGTCGTCGAGGCTTGCCTCGTCTCCGGAGGGAGGCATATAATCCTCTACCTCTTCTTCTGCCGCTCTCTCATGAGGGCTGGTGTCTCCGTCCTCCTGCGCTGCATCTTGCTGGAGTGGGTTGTCTTCGGCACTGTCCGGTGTATTATTATCTCCGGTGCTGGAATCTTCATTCTTGCTGTGGCAGGATTTAGAGCGGCGCCGCTGACGTCGGTGCTTGGGCTGCTTCTTGGAGGGGTCATCCTCCGCTGTTTCTTCGCCATTCCCATCCTTTGGGATATCCACCATGTATATGTCATATGATGAGGTGGCTTTCCAGTGCCCAGTAGGCGCTGGTTCTTGGTCGTCTCCGGCATCTTCGTCCATACCGTCGATGTCTTCGGAGTCGTATTCTAGCATGTCGGTTAGATCGTCGACAGCGGCTACCAAGTGGGTGGTGGGTGGGTTTTGAATTTCTTCGTCGTCCGCATCCCAACCGTCCTGACCGCAGTCCGTCCAGGGCTCTCCTGATAACGAGAGATACTTTAGCGAACTCAAGTTGTCGCCAAAAGGTGAGAGTTGAAAGATGTCCGCTGCGGTGAACTCCATGATCGGCGCCCAATTGGATTCGATCGGAGGGGGCGCGGGAGGTTCGGAGTCCGGCAAGGAGTCCGGCGCCTCGGAGTCACGGGCTTCATGAGGGACAAGGTCATTGTTCGGCTCTATCGCCATAGAGGTTGCAGCTCCCGAGGCGGTGTCTAGCCATCCGTCCTCGACCTGCACCGCCGGCTCCGAATTGATGATCGGAGCGGGCTCGAGTGCGGCCTCCAGGGTACTGTCCGGCTGCAGAGCTAAATCATGCTCGCCGTGACAGTGTGGCACGCTCGGCTGTGGCTCGAATCCATCGAGGATCAAGTCCCCGCGGATGTCAGCCGTGAAGTTCAAACTTCCAAATCTGACCTGTCGGCCAGGGGCTTAGCTTTCGATCTGCTCCAGACGGCCAAGCGAATTGGCCCGCAGTGCGAAGCCGCCGAATACGAAGATCTGTCTGGGAAGAAAGGTCTCACCCTGGACTGCACCGTTGATGATGGTCGAAGAAGCCATCGAGCCTATCGGTGACGACACAGAGGAACTCTCAATGAAAGCACCAATGTCGGTGTCAAAACCGGCGGATCTCGGGTAGGGGGTCCCGAACTGTGCGTCTAGGCGGATGGTAACAGGAGACAAGGGACACGATGTTTTACCCAGGTTCGGGCCCTCTTGATGGAGGTAAAACCCTACGTCCTGCTTGATTAATATTGATGATGTGTGTTACAAGAGTGGATCTACCACGAGATCAAGGAGGCTAAACCCTAGAAGCTAGCCTATGGTATGATTGTTGTTCGTCCTATGGACTAAAGCCATCCGGTTTATATAGACACCGGAGAGGGCTAGGGTTACACAGAGTCGGTTACAATGGTAGGAAATCTACATATCCATATCGCCAAGCTTGCCTTCCACGCCAAGGAAAGTCCCTTCCGGACACGGGACGAAGTCTTCAATCTTGTATCTTCATAGTCTTGGAGTCCGACCGATGATGATAGTTCGGCTATCTGGACACCCCCTAGTCCGGAACTCCCTCACGCCACAAGAAACTTCCACGACTATGCATCAGCATGGTGGCTTCACACACCTTTGGAGTACTACGACATGAGTTGGCCCAAGACGAAGAGAGCTTTGCGGCGAGAGTTCGTGCCTCCTACCTACACGGAACAACTTCAACGCCAATTGGAGAACACCATCCAAGGATCCAAGTCCATCGACGCGTACTTCAAGGAGATGAAGATTTCCTTGCGACGAGCCGGCGTGGATGACCCCATTTTGATGAATATCCACTTCATGATGGGATTGCACAACGACATCTCCATGACTATCTTCCTCGAGAACTACAAGTCCATCGACGACTACTACATTGGTGCTCTCAAGGCGGAACAAGAACTCATGAAGGCCAAGGCTTCTCCACCCCAAGCAAACTTTGCGGAGACCAAGCTCCATGAGAACGAGCATGAGGATAGTACCACCAAGATGTCCAAGACCGACGAGCTCCAAGACGATGCACCCAAGTTCGACTTCACCGCCATCCCTCTTTGTGGCATTGATGGTGCCGAGTCTACCACAACTCTTTTTCAAGACGGTGCGGTGACAAGTACGACTATGGAGACACTCAAGGACCAAGCTTTGGAGACGAGCGACAAGGTGGCGAGCAAGGATGATGCTTCCATCTTTGGAGGCGCGAGTGATGATGTGCCATCTTCGGCCTTCATCCACGGCGACGATGACGAGATGATCGAGCATGGGATTTTCCCTTCGGTCATGGAGGAGAGTGATGATGTGCCATCTTCGGCCTTCATCCACGGCGACGACGACGAGATGGTTGAGTGATAGAGGCAAAGGTGTCCCGTCTTTCGATGAGATGATGGATTTCGCTTTGGTGGAAGTCGACTTTGACGATCCGACTACGAACATGCGAGAACGTCGCGCCTTAGCAATCGCTAAACCAACTCCGAGAGGTTATTGACCACGCCGGAGCACGATCAACCTGACCACGAGGGTCTGTTTCCTGTGAGCAAATGAAGAACAAGCAAGAAACTGAGATTGCAATCTAGATATTGCGAATATAAGATGAAAGCTTTATTGATCAAGGTGGGGTTCTATGACGCCTTTGTCTGGTCGTTGAACACAAACGAAGTACGCGAAGTTGCAGCTATGGCGAACTTTTAATCTAAACAAAACACAAAGTCTAAACGACGCCCTAAGGGCTGTATATATGGAGCAAGAGGAGGGAATTTCGTGGCCCTTGAGGGAGGGGTCCGAAACCAACCCTAAATCTTGTTTCCCCACACATACAGACTCTAAAAATAGCCTATACTTAAGTATTTCGAAATTACATGGGACTGGCCCAATAATAAGTTGACGCGGCACCTAGAATAGCCTATGGACGAATATTATGAAGTGGCATCTTGTATATTTCGTCCAAGGCTTCATGCACTCATTATGGGGGCCTCAAAGTCCTGAAATCATCACTTGTAACTTCGTTCTTGTTCCCCTCGCGCATGCCATCATCTCCATGCTTGGTCTTGCTCCAGTGTTCATCCCTCTTATCCATGACAGGCCCTTCATTTGAAGCAAAACAAATATATCCAATTTCGGCAGCATCATATTCTCATGAACATTAGAATCATTACCAAGAAACGAAAGTACCTGATAATTTAATTGGCGTGCGCGAGCTCTAGTAATTGGTCCAGTATGTATAGCAGCAGGGGCTGTGGGTGTAACAATGGTATTGATGTCCTCATCATCCTCCCCTTCTTGAAATGAAGTCGTCCTCGACGAAAGCTCATCTTCCTCACCCAAATAAGGCTTCAAATCTGCAATGTTAAAAGTGGGGCCAACCCCAAAATCTGCAGGCAGCTCAAGTTTATATGCATTATCATTTATTTTCCTAACACCTTAAAAGGACCATCAGCACGTGGCATTAGCTTTGATTTGCGCAAATTAGGAAATCTATCCTTACGCAAATGTAACCAAACAAGATCTCTAGGTGCAAACACAACATGTTTTCTACCCTATCTCCAGCAAGTTTATATTTAGCATTCATACGCTCAATGTTTTCCTTAGTTAACTCATGCATTCTTAAAACCAATTCAGCACGTTCTTTAGCATCAAAATTAACCTTCTCCGAAGATGGAAGAGGAAACAAATCAATAGGTGCACGAGGTAGGAAACCATACACAATTTCAAAAGGGCACATCTTAGTAGTAGAATGCAATGAACGATTATAAGCAAATTCAATATCAGGCAAGCATTCTTCCCACATTTTCTTATTATTCTTAAAAACAGCCCTAAGCATAGTAGACAATGTTCTATTGACTACTTTAGTTTGTCCATCAGTTTGGGGGTGACAAGTAGTACTAAAAAGCAGTTTAGTCCCCAACTTAGCCCATAAACATCTCCAAAAGTAGCTAAGGAATTTAGTATCACAATCTGAAACAATAGTATTTGGCACACCATGCAAGCGAATAATTTCCCGAAAGAACAAATTAGCAACATTAACAACATCATCACTTTTATGACATGATATAAAGTGTGCCATTTTCGAAAATCTATCCACGACAACAAATATGCTATCCCTCCCCTTCTTTGTTCGAGGTAAACCTAAAACAAAATCCATAGATATATCCTCCCAAGGAACACTAGGTACAGGCAAAGGCATATATAAACCATCAGGATTGAGTCGTGACTTAGGTTTTTGACATGTAGTGCAGCGAGCAACAAAACGCTCAACATCCCGTCTCATCTTTGGCCAAAAGAAATGTGTAGCAAGTACGTCCTTCATCTTCTTCACGCCAAAGTGTCCCATTAATCCTCCTCCATGCGCCTCCTGCAACAACAAAATACGAACAGAGCTAGCAGGAATGCATAGCTTGTTAGCACAGAACACAAAGCCATCATTAATAACGAACTTGTTCCATGTTCTTCCTTCTTTACAATTCTGCATTACATCTTTAAAATTAGCATCATGCACATATTGATTTTTGATGGTCTCCAAACCAAATATTTTGAAGTCAAGTTGTGAAAGCATAGTATAGCGACGAGACAAAGCATCAGCAATAACATTTTCTTTACCCTTCTTGTGTTTAATGACATAAGGGAAAGTCTCAATGAATTCCACCCATTTAGCATGTCTACGATTCAGTTTAGCTTGACTTCTAATATGTTTCAAAGATTCATGATCAGAATGTATAACAAATTCTTTGGGCCATAAATAATGTTGCCATGTCTCTAAAGTCCGAACAAGAGCATATAATTCTTTATCATAAGTAGAATAGTTCAGACTAGGCCCACTCAATTTTTCAGAAAAGTATGCAACAGGTTTGCCATCTTGTAATAACACACATCCTAATCCAATTCCACTAGCATCACATTCAAGCTCAAAAGTCTTATTAAAATCAGGAAGTTGGAGTAAAGGAGCATGTGTCAACTTATCTTTCAATACCGTGCAGGCTTCTTCCTGTGCGGTACCCCAAACAAAAGGCACATCCTTCTTTGTAAGCTCGTTGAGAGGTGCAGCAATGGTGCTGAAATCTCTCACAAAATGCCTATAGAAACCAGCGAGGCCAAGGAAACTCCTCACTTGTGTGACTGTTTTGGGCTGCGGCCAACTCTCAATAGCTTCAATCTTGGCTTTATCAACTTCAATTCCCTGTGGATTAACAACATAGCCAAGAAAAGATGCTCGATCGGTACAAAAGGTGCACTTCCCAAGGTTACCAAACAAACGTGCATCACGTAGAGCAATAAAAACAACACGTAAATGTTCCAAATGTTCTTCCAAAGATTTGCTATAAATTAGTATATCATCAAAATAGACTACCACAAATCGTCCAATGAAAGCACGTAAAACTTCGTTCATTAGTCTCATGAAAGTACTAGGCGCATTAATTAACCAAAAAGGCATGACTAACCACTCATATAAACCAAACTTAGTTTTAAATGTTGTTTTCCATTCATCTCCCAATTTCATACGAATTTGATGGTATCCACTACGCAAATCAACTTTGGAGAATATTGTAGAGCCACTCAATTCATCAAGCATATCATCTAGCCTAGGAATAGGATGACGATAACGAATAGTAATATTATTAATGCCTCTACAATCAACACACATACGCGATGTACCATCCTTTTTAGGCACTAGTATAATAGGAACAACACAAGGACTAAGAGATTCGCGTATATAACCTTTGTCGAGCAGCTCCTGTACTTGACGCATAATCTCCTTCGTCTCCTCTGGATTGGTACGGTATGGTGCACGGTTGGGTAGCGATGCACCGGGAATTAAGTCAATTTGATGCACAATCCCTCGAATAGGTGGTAATCCCGGTGGCATGTCCTGTGGGAAGACGTCAGTGAACTCCTGCAAAATGTTAGTGACAGCAGGGGGCAAATAGGAAGGCACGTCCTCGAATGAAAATAATGCCTCTTTGCACACAAAAGCATAGCAAACAGATTTGCTAAAATCTAGCTCATCAATATCAGATTTGGTGGCAAGTAAACATGCACTTTTCAATTTAATTTCAGAAGCAACACCAGATGGTTTATTATTAGGCTTCATTTGTTGCTCAAATTCTTTTGCCACAATCTGATTTTCACTCTTATTTTTCTCTTGTTTTGCTTTACTAGCTCTATGAATATCATCTTTCAAAATGGAATAAGGAGTCATAGGAAGCAAAGTAATATTTGTATCCTTATGAACAAGAGTATACTGATTGTTTCTACCATGGTGTACGGAACTTTTCTCAAATTGCCATGGTCTACCAAGTAATAAGGAACATGCTTGCATAGGTACCACATCACAATCAACAGAATCAGCATATGTAGAGATACTAAAATGCACCCGAACAATACGTGTTACTTTAACCTTGCCGCTGTTGTTGAACCATTGGATGTAGTAAGGATGTGGATGTGGTCTGATGGTGAGAGATAGCTTCTCCACCATCGCCATGCTAGCCAAGTTGTTGTAGCTCCCTCCATCTATGATGACGCGAATAGAATGTTCCTTCACAACTCCCTTTGTATGGAATAAATTATGCCTCTGATTTTGCTCAGCTTGTGTAACCTACACACTCAAAACACGTTGAGCAACTAAATGTTCATACCTGTCAGCATCTTCAGCAGCCATGTATTGCGTCTCATGATCAGAATCATCTCCACCGTCTTCTTCATGTGTAATAGGAGCAAAAGTCTCCTCATCATAGTCACTAGCGGACTCATACCCACCATCCTCAGTAGCAATCATCACACACTGAGATTTGCATTCTCTCGCAAAATGTCCTCTTCCCTTACAACGAAGACAAATAATATCACTTGTGTGCCCTGTTGACGCCATGGAAGAAGAAGAGCTCTGTGCAGGCCCGGTGGGTGTGCTCTTGGCAGATAGTGGTGGTTGTGCCTGCTTTCTTGTATCACGGTTGGAGGTGGCACCTGAAGGAGGTGATGGTGCAGTGGAAGTAGATGATCCACGTGGTGTCCATGATGAAGGTCGACCTGCAGAAAAGTTAGTTCGCGCCAATGCATGTCGATCCTGCACTTCACGTTCAGCTTTACAAGCAAGATGGAATAAACAAGTGATATTATTATAATCCTTATACTCTAGAATGGTCTGAATCTCTCTATTTAATCCACCCATAGAATGTGCAAGCATAGCTTCATTCTCCTCAACAATACCACATCTAATCAAGCCAGTTTGTAATTCCTGATAATATTTTTCTACAGAATTTTTTCCTTGTCTTAAGCGCTGCAATTTTTGAAATAATTCACATTGATAATATGGTGGAACCCAGCGAGTACGCATAGCAGTTTTAAAAGCAGCCCAAGTAGCTGGAACAGGATATAATCTACAATGTTCAGACCACCAAACACATGCAAAGCTAGTGAAAGCACAAACAGCAGCAGGAACACGTCTCTCCTCAGGATATTGTAAACATGTAAGTCGTTGTTCGGTTTCTAACTCCCAAGTAAGATATATATCAGGAACATATCTACCCTCAAATGGTGGAATATTCAATTTCAGTTTAGGCGGTGGTCATGATCTCGTACCTGAGGGGGAGCCCTAACATTGCCATTATTTGCATGTGGACGACCTGGTGGTTGTGGTGTTGGTGGTTGCACGTAGTTCAGATTTTGATCAACCTCATCCTCGTAATCTCCCGCATAATCATCCTCCTCCACATCAGCAGCAGGAGCCATAGAAGTATCAACAGCAGCACCGGCAGTTTGGCCAGGCTGAAGAGGGAAACGGCTTGCTCGGCAGAGGGTTGTTTCCTGATGTGGAGGTAGTCGTCGTTGTTGTTGTTGTTGTTGCAGAGGTGCGGCAGGTGCAGCCGGTGGTGGAAGACGCGCAAGCAGTTCATTAAATCTGTTATCGAGATTTGTTTTGAACGTCTTCTCAAGGCCAGTGATCTTCTCCATGGCCTCTTCAAAATTGTTCAGCACATCTTGCACCTATTCAGTCATCATTTGCTGAAACTTATCATGAAGCTCCTTGTTCGATAAGTTCTCCCAGTCAATCTCGTCGGCTTGTGATCCTGGCATGGTTAGCAGCAAGAGAAACACACAAGAATATGATCCTATAGATGACTAACAAGTGGTGGTGGTGGTGGGTGTCACAAATCCGTCAAGCAAATCTCAAATTCTTACCAGTTCTTACCCAGCAGCAGGCAGTGATCGGTAACCGATGTAGTCAAAACTCTCAAAGCTTGGATAGAGAGATTACCAGGGAGAGTCAAACGCATGATGTAGATGTATGTGGAGCTGGGAAGGCTTATAATATGGTAGCAAAAAGGGTCAGCAATGATCAATTCAGAGATGCAAAGTTGAATAAACACTCAACGACGGTACTGTGCTGGTCCTAGGCTAGACCGTACTAGAGACGTGAGCCTAGAACACTAACAAAGTCACGGCGCTGCACGTAAACAAGGGAGGAGCACACTCTGAAACAAATTTCTTTTTTTTTCACTTTTTTTTGCACATTTTTTTCCTCTTTTTTTGCTCCGCAACGATTTTTTTTCGAAAAAGTCTACAAATGTCCTAAAAACTGCCTAGCCAGAATTTTCCAGACTTCGTTTTTTTTAAACTTGAACTATTTTTCTTTTGCGGATGGTTCGGAAGTTGGGGAGTCCTACTCTGTCACGACTCGGAGTATCGCGTGATCTGGAAATCGAGAACAAAGCAAAAATTACTGGACTCGGACTAGGACTGGTGGCGGAGATGAATCTGGTGAAAACTCAGACTGGTGGCGGATATTTGCAGGGCGATGGAACACGGACTGGTGGCGAATCTTTGATGGAGGTGGACTCGGATTAGCGTGATGGCGGGGATATGTGGTATATGGTAACGGCGATGATGATGGTGGTATATGGCAGCGGTGATGATGATGGTGGTATATGGCAGCGGTGATGACGATGGTGCGGCGGCAGCGTGACAACTTGTGAACAGAACTGACGCTCGGACCAGCAACTTGACACGACGATGCAACTGCAAATTCAATAAATCAAATACAGAAAAGATTATGCAAAGGCTCAGATTGGTTCGGATAAGATGAACTAACCCTAAAAAAATTTTGTGGCTTTTTCGTGGACTATAGGTATGAAGAATAGACTCGATGAGATGATGGATTTCGCTTTGGTGGAAGTCGACTTTGACGATCTGACTATGAACGTGCGAGAACGTCGCGCCTTAGCAATCGCTAAACCAACTTCGAGAGGTTATTGAGCACGCGGGAGCACGATCAACCTGACCATGAGGGTCTGTTTCCTGCGAGCAAACAAAGAACAAGCAAGAAACTGAGATTGCAATCTAGATATTGCGAATATAAGATGAAAGCTTTATTGATCAAGGTGGGGTTCTGTGACGCCTTTGTCTGGTCGTTGAACACAAACGAAGTACGCGAAGTTGCAGCTATGGCGAACTTTTAATCTAAACAAAACCCAAAGTCTAAACGATGCCCTAAGGGTTGTATATATGGAGCAAGAGGAGGGAATTTCGTGGCCCTTGAGGGAGGGGTCCGAAACCAACCCTAACTCTTGTTTCCCCACACATACGGACTCTAAAAATAGCCTATACTTAAGTATTTCGAAATTACATGGGCCTGGCCCAATAATAAGGTGACACAGCACCTAGAATAACCTATGGACGAATATTATGAAGTGATATCTTGTATATTTTGTCCAAGGTTTCAT
Source organism: Triticum aestivum (assembly GCF_018294505.1). NCBI lineage: Eukaryota > Viridiplantae > Streptophyta > Magnoliopsida > Poales > Poaceae > Triticum > Triticum aestivum. The sequence continues at coordinate 352,502,948 of NC_057801.1, forward strand.
GCACTCATTATGGGGGCCTCAAAGTCCTGAAATCATCACTTGTAACTCCGTTCTTGTTCCCCTCGCGCATGCCATCATCTCCATGCTTGGTCTTGCTCTAGTGTTCATCCCTCTTATCCATGACAGGCCCTTCATTTGTAAGCAAAACAAATGTATCCAATTTAGGCAGCGTCATATTCTCATGAACATTAGAATCATTACCAAGAAATGAAAGTACCTGATAATTTAATTGGTGTGCGCGAGCTCTAGTAATTGGTCCAGTATGTATGGCAACAGGGGCTGTGGGTGTAACAATGGTATTGATGTCCTCATCATTGAGCATGGGATTTTCCCTTCGACCACGACGACGTATGATGACTTGAGTGACTTTTTCCACCATATTGAGAGTGAGAGTGACTTCACCACTCGCCCCATATATGACGAGTTGCCCCACTTTCCATGTGAGGAGAGCCACAACCCCCACCACTTGTGTGAGATGAGTGACTCCACCATATGTGACTTTGGGTGAACCTACTTTGAGGGAGTGAGTGAACCACCACATAAAAAGAGTGAGATAGTTGATAGGTCTCGTGAGGCCATTTGCATTTCTAACAACTTGACCTCTACCTCTATTGTGTCTTCTCATTTGGTGCTAGGTCCCATTTATGATGACGCGCCGATCCTCGACGACTTCGTCCTCCCTTTGGACAAGACGATGGCCATGGTGGAATATGATGCACCCCCCACATGGTTCCATCAAGATGAAGATGACCACCATTTGGTCTTTCCCACCTCACCTACACCACTTGAGTGGAATGAACAAGGTAACATAGGTGAAGGTGATGGTCTAGTCCCACCAGTCGACATTCTTAACATTGATTGCTTGCATAATGTTGATCCACCTAGTACCATGCTTCATGCTAGTATGATTTCCCCATGCGATGATTTGCCCATTTATGATGATTATGATGATTCTCATGTGGAGTCTATTAGTTGTGATGCCATGTTACATAGGATTTCTTGTGATAATTCTTTAGGTCACAACATGTTTGATAATCCGCTTGACTTGACATATGTTATGCATGAGATCAACCATATGTCTTATTTGCAATCTCTTCATAGTGACTATGCATTTGCCATTAAAATAAACCCAATTTGCACATATGGCATAGATGACAAGCCCATGGTTATTGGCATTTGTTTTTCTTGTGATGATATTGATATGTTCCCTTTGCATCATTTATTTCATATGCCATGCCATGACCACCTAGCTTCGGATATGCATTGTTTTGGATGTTGTCCATTTTCTCCATATGATGTTTTCGTTATTTCTCATGAGGAGACACCCATAGTTCCCTCAAACATTTTAGGAGATTTTGATCCATCCCATTCATTGCATGATCCAAATACTTGTGTGCACCATATGCTCCCCATGAATAAACATGCTATTGATGTGCCATATACTTGCATTCTCAATTTGTGTCCCCATCGTGTCATACACAATAACTATTCTTTCATGATGGATGACATGTTCATATACCATGCATCAAATTTCTTTGAGTGATGCTTATCTTTTGCTAACTTCAATGTGCACATACACATCATGATGGATGATGTGTACATTTACCACGCGCACAATTTCTTTGGTTTTTGTCTCTTTTGTGTAGGTACCCATGAATACTTGTCAACCTCACAATCCCATGAGTTGACAAAACGAGCTCTAGAGAGCAACGATGATTTGCGATCCCATGGATTGTCTTTCCCACCGCTCTCTTCGCACAAACACTTCGCGCATTTCTTCTACATGTCCCTCACATGGTTATGGCTTATTGTCCATTATATATCATTTTTCCATCTTGCCATGTTCACTTTGCATGATATGCTCATTCCTATGCCTTTGACATGCATTTGTGACCCATGCTTTGCATTACACATGATGATTGATTCTAGTACTTGTATGTGTATTTGCAAGCTTGGTGGAGATATTGCTTGTTCTTGCCATGTTCCTTTTGTGCACCATTCCTATGATGATACTATGATCTTGCTTTGTGTCCGTGCTTGTGATATGTCATGTGCATTGTCTATGCCTATTATTTGTTCACATGACATGATTGCCATGATTTACTCTAGTGTGTTGCATCTTCGCTCCACTAGTTTGCATGACTTGATCTTTATGCTTGCTCATGTTGCATCACCAATGACTCATACTTGCTCATTTCATGCGGTTGATGACAACCATCTATATGCTTTGCACATGATTCATATTGCTTCTTGTCATATATCTCCTTGCGTTGCCTCTCTCATGCTAGATTTTCCATGTATTGAGTGCAACAATGATTCTCTTCTTGCTCATGAGATTGCCCCCATAGCATTCTCGCATATATTTGGAGATTTTGACATATTTCTTGTGAAGCATGCTTGTCTTACCTCTTTGCATCATATACCTAGTGCCATGAATATAGCCATTGTTTCATCATATTATTCGTGCACTTGTGCTTCTAAAGGTTATGTGCAAGAGAAGAGAACCATCATAATGGATGATGTGTTTATCTACCATGCGCATATGTTCTTTGTTTTGTTGTGTGCATGTGTAGGATACTTGGACTTTGTGTCGACTTCCACTTCGCGTGAGTTGACCATTCGAGCTCTTGAGAGCGAGCCTCATATATTCTACCACGACTCGCTTCTACACCATACTTCCTACCACTTCGGCAATGTGAAGAATGCACAAGGAAATGCTTTCAAGGTGACATCCTTCTTAAGCTTGGATATTGTGGATCATACTTCATGTGTTGCTTGCACCATTTTCACGCATGTTCGAGATATTGCTTTCACCTATGATTGCCACATTTCCACGCTTCATGACATATATACCTTGTGTTGCTATATCATATGGTTGGTTGCACCAATTCACATATGCCATGTCCCTTTTCTTGTCACATGATTCACTTGATTGACTCACACATGATGAAAAATTGCTCTTTCTGTTGTGTTGAGTGCCACACTATATTCACTACACCCTATGCACGTTATGCTTGGATTGTCTTGCACTTGTCCCATGTGTTTAGACACTTCATTTTATTTGGTGTTGTGAATACTTCTTATGCCTACCATAGACCTTTCATTGTGTTTGATGCTTGTTTGCTATGACCTTTAGGTAGATGCGTATTCTCTTGTCACACATATTTGCATCTCTACCTCACATTTACATGCTTGTTTCCATGATGACCTTGATTTTCCTCAATCCATATGCTTACATGTCATGTCACAATCCTTTGTCGCACCCTATGCTATGCTTGATGACGACACTTGTTTGGTGAATCACCTCTTGAATGCTTGGTTTTGCACTAACGCTAACCACATTTGTTTTTCCAAGTGTTTGTTCTATTTGCTCCTTTTGAAGGAATCACAAAATGGTGTGACATTGGCGAGTGCCCATTTCGAGCTACTAGACGATGAGTGCTTGGTGATCGACCACTTCGACATGGCACCGCCATCTCTTTCCCATGGTGATTTGGTTTTCGATCCGAGGTCGGATCTTTTCCAAGGGGGGAGGGGATGATGCGGAGCATCATACGGTCATCACCATGTCAAGAGTCCGTTTGGCAAGTGACACGTGTGACCTCTACTTCTCATACATAAAGGTGAATCTTCTCCTTTACACGTGTTCATTTGACCCCTTCGAGGATGGTATACTACTTGACACTTATCCCGTGTGCATGCATAGGTATTGTCGGAACTTCACGGATGTCGAGGAGGAGTGCAAGCGCCAAGGAACCACTACACCATCCGCGAGGGAAGCCTGGAAGCAACGACGGAAGAAGACGGAGCTGCTGAAGCTACAGCGGCCGGACATCCGGGCCAGAGGCCGGACATCCGGCGCCTGGACAGCCGCACAGGAGCGGCCCCAACAGACGGCCAAAAGCATCAGCGGCCGGACATCCGGCGCCAGCCCGGACATCCGGCGCCTCAGCAACGCCCGGACATCCGGCGACCATCCCTGGAAATCTGGCGCCCCCTGTCTAGAGAATACGGAGGCTGACCTCGCCAGCCCAGACATCCGGCCCGTGCCACAGACATCTGGCCTCCCGCGAACGGCCAGACATCCAGGCCCCAGCCCGGACATCCGGCGCCTGCCTGCGCGCAGAGACGGGCCAGAGGCACATGTATCCCCTCCTCACTTACCCCTTCGTGGACTAGCCTATATATATTCCATCCCCTTCCTCTAGTTAGGGTTAGCTAAGTGATAGCTCATTTGTATGTGAGCTTTGCTCCTACCTATCTCTACTCTTAAGAGAGAGAGACCACTACTCCATTGGAGGCCCAGACCTCCATCTAGGAGAAGATCCTGTAGGATATCATCAAGACCCCCTCGTGGGAAGATCCGTCTAGGATATCATCAAGACCTCCTCTTGGAGATGAACCTTACCTTGTATCTTTCCCTTTGTTGTTCATGTACCTTGTGGATCTTGTGTGTTTGATTGTCTAGTGGATGTGTGATTGGACTTGTTCTTGAGTGTTTCCCCTTGTGATTTCTCCCCGTTCTTCCCCGTGTTCATCGTGTTCTTCGAGGGATCCCACTCCAATCGTGAAAGATCGGCCTACACCGGGTTAGCCCCATATCACTATATTATAATTGAGTATGTGGGACTCTTACTTAGACTTTTCTGAAAATAAGTTGAATTGTAATTGTTTGCTGACTAAGAACATAGGTTGTTAAGCTGCAAGAGAATGCATTGTTTGAACCATAACATGTCAATTGATTGCTACCTTATCATGATGATTTTTATGATAGAGAGTTGTTGTTTATGATGCTAGGAAAGTGATTGAAATTATCATTGATCAAACTTATGCACTATGCTAGCATTCACACTTCATAAATTATTTCTTTTATTACCATTTAATTTACCTACTCAAGGATGAGCATGAATTAAGCTTGGGGATGCTGATATGTCTCCAATGTATCTATAATCTTTGAAGTATTCATGCCATGTTTACAACAATTTTATATGTTTTTGGTGCACCTTTAACGATTTTCATGAACTAACCTATTAACCTAGTGCCCAGTGCCACTTGTTGTTTCTGCATAATTTTGGTTTTCCATAAAATCCATACCAAACGAAGTCCAAACGCGATAAAAAATTACGGTGATTTTATGGACAAGTAGAGACCCCCGAAGATTCAAGGGAGGACCAGAAGACCCACAAGGAGGCCACAAGCTCACATGGTGCACCCTGTGGGGCCGAGAGGGCCCCTTGTAACTCCTATTGGCGTGAAACTAATGCTGAAAATTCTTCTAAATTGGGAAACCACCGAAAGTTAACCTAGATGAGTTTTTCCGCCGCCGCAAGCCTCTGTTCCGAAGTGATCTCATCCGGCTCTATTCCGGCACCTTGCCGGAGGGGGGAAGTCATCACCACAGGCCATCTTCATCATCCATGTTGCCTCCATGACGAGGAGGGAGTAGTTCACCCATGGGGCTGAGGGTACATACTAGTAGCTATGTGTTTGATCTCTCTCTCTCTCGTGATCTTGGTAGGGCACGTTCTTGATGTACCATGAGCTTTGTTAATATAGTGGAAGCATATGGTGTTCTTCCCTCTCTATATTTGTTGTGATGAATTGAGTCTTGCTCTTTGATGGTTCATTGTTATCAGATTGAATGTTTTGGATTTGAGATCACTTGATGTATGTCTTGCATGCGGATACCCATGGTGACAATGGGGTATTCTATTGAGTTACTTGATATATGTTTTGGTAATCAACTTGCGGATTCCTGTGGTGACATTGAGGCAATCTAGGCACAAAGGTTGATACATAATTTCATCCTACTTTATCCAATAGGAACTTTGGAGTGATTCTTTGTCGTACATTGAGGGATGGTTATATGATTAATTATGCTAGCACTATTGAGAGATTGGCTAGTGAAAGTATGAACCCTAGGCCTTGTTCCAAAGCATTGATATACCATTTTGCTCGTTGTTTGCTACATGTTACCTTGTTGTGTTTTAATTGTTTAGATTATAGAAACCTATTTCTACCATCCATATTACACTTGTATCACCATCTCTTCGCCGAACTAGTGCACCTATACAATTGACAACTATATTGGGTGTGTTGGCGACACAAGAGACTCTTTGTATTTTGATTGTAGGGTTGATTTAGCAGGAACATATTCATCCTACACCTCCCACGTATTGATAAACCTTAGGTCATCCCCTTGAGACAAATTTGTTGTTGTCCTAGAAAACTCTGCTCTTGGAGGCCCAACAGAGTCTACAAGAAGAATAGTTGCATATTAGACATCAACTTCCATGACCATGCTAGTTTGGAACATGGAAGGAGGTGGTCCACGTGAGGTTCTAGGGTGGTTGAAGCTATGTTGCGCAGCAAAGCAACACCAGGTGGAGACGAGTCATGAGGAGAGAAGAGAGAAATGGAAGGAGGGGTGTGTCAGATCTGCCGGTCGCCTTCGAGGAGTGGAGCAAGAGAGGGGTGGCCCTTTTGATGGATGTCGGCCATGTGTTGTGCGAGGGCGCAGTCGGAGAAGAGGAACATGTGCAGCGATGCAGCACTGAACAAGGGGCCGAGGCCAGGCCAGGGGGTGGCGCAGTAGCGCTTGGGGCAACAGATGGTAGAGAAGCTTGGGGCAAGCCATCGGCTCGAGGCGAGGCGAGCAGATGGCCGAGGCGGTGGCCCCGTCGAGGGGTGGAGGTCGGGTGCTGGCGGTGCAGTAGCCCTAGCAAGAAGAGAAGGGGGCCGGTGGAGTCAAGGCAAGGCGGCGGAGGACATGGGAATTGGGCGCGTGTGGCTTTCCTTGCGCGTGGGTATGACATCACGATGGGGATCGAGAGGGATTGATCGAGCATGGTGATTTGGGTAGGAGGCAGCGTTGTTAGGAGGACAAGAGGGGATCGAGGGAGTGAAAGAGAGATGAGGGAGTGTTTGACATGAGAAAAATCTTAAAACACTCCATGAGAAGGGAAGAGAAGGAGTATGGATTTCTATCATGCACCGGGGAAACGAATGTGGGCATGCCAGTGTACCATGGTACACATTGAAAACAAAGAGATGGGAACGGTATTTGATTAATCTCAAGGATAACAAATACAATTCCCGATATGCGCTCTGTGGCCTACTAGCGCAGCCTGCCAGACTAGCGATGTGCGGTCTCTTGGTTCCCGGGGCCTTGGAAGACTCCCGGTTAATTACTCCCACAGGTTGCTCTGCGAGATACTTCTGATTAAGCCGTGTGATCGTCTTCGTCGTCTTTGCTTTGCAATCTCCATACACGATGATGATGGGGTGTGTGGTGTGGGCAGTGGCAAAGCTCGTGTCCTCGTCGGTACACGTGTCGCTCGAAACATAGTTTTATGCTAGCCACGTCCACCCTCACCGTCGTGCCTCGTCGGTCTTGACAGCGTTGATGTAGTCGGTGTTGGAGTAGCATGGATCCTGCATGGCTCAGACTTCTTGACGATATAGCGGCTTCATCAGGGTACGCAAGGGGTTGCCTCGCGGGAGTATTCTTTTGCGGAGATCGGTGTCGGTGTAAAACCAACGCATGTCGGCATGGCCGGTGTGGTTGGTGCCTCGTCTCGACTTGACGCCAAGCTTATGGTAGTCTGCAAAGACAAAGACTCCGCATCACAAGGCCGTGCAAGGTAACGTCTTAGAGGGGCATGGTAGATACCTCCTCTTGGATAGATACCGTATTCGGTAGTCTGCCGAAGCAAGGATCACAACGCAGGAACGTAAAAAGTTAACATCATGGAGGAGCGTGGTTGATGCCCCGTCTTAGCTAGATACCATATTTGGTGGTCCAGTGAAAGTGCATTAAGTCGACTAGAGGGGGTGAATAGGCGAGTTTTACAAATTCGTCACTGAGGAATTTCAGGGTGAGGAAATTCCGAAGTCACGAACAACTAGCAGCAGAATAAGTACTCAGGTATAAGCATAACAGAGCAATAGCATACTCATCATGATGAAATGAAAAACTAACACAAAGTACAGAAAGCGTAAACACAGGATAAGCAAGCTAAAGACAATGTGACTGAACAAATTGGATTAAGGAAATAGAGAAAGTCTTCAGTCAAAGTCTTCAAACAGTATGATCAGGTTCATCAGCACATGAATGAGGAAATGAAAGGGTTGAGGAAATAGAACCAGTAGGCTTGGTGAAGACAATTATTTGGTAGACCAATTCCAACTGTTGTGACAATTGTACGTCTGGTTGGAGCGGCTGAGTATTTAAATTCGAGGACACACAGTCCTCACCGTATTCTCCTAGAGCTAAGATCACACAAACCTCTCCCAACACTCGTGGTAAGTCTTCACAGGTGACTTCCAAACCTTCACAGACTTGGTCACTCGGCGATCCACAATTCCTCTTGGATGCTCAGACCGTGATGCCTAACCGTCTGGAGGATACACAGTCCTCAAAGGTAACAAGCATCGGTTCCACACAGGAACAATCTCTTCAGTGATGCTCAATCACTTTGGGTTTGTAGGTGTTTGGGTTTGGGATTTGGGTTTTCCTCACTTGATGATTTTCACTCAAAGTCCCCGGAGGATGGGATGCACTCAATTGACAAGTGTCAGTTTCTCTCAGAGCAGCCAACCAGCTAGTGGTTGTAGGGGTGGCTATTTATAGCCTAGGGAGCAACCCGACATGATAAGACATAAATGCCCTTCAATGATATGACCGTTATGTGGTAGGATATTTTGGACAACTCGCGCATAGCACAACAACGATCAGATTTGAGGTTTGAATTCCTGAGGGCTACCATGTTCCTCACTGTGTAGCAATCTGCACTGGCGAATTCCTAACTCCTCAGTCAGGACAAATTCCATAGAGACCAGAAGATCTTCGTCTCTGTCACTGAAGAAATTGACTGAACTGATATGAGATTTCCAATGGCTTCACTCAAAAGGATTGGGTAGGTGTAGGATTTTGAGATGAGCATCACATGGAAATCAGTTTCCTTAGTATTACCTCGCCCCCCTTTAACAGTATAGTGTTTCCTATGACTCAAGAAAGAGAAAATGGAACTACGAAAACAAAATTCTTCACGCTTCATAATCCTCACATGAATATCGAAGTCTTCAAGGTCACACTAATTTCTTCACTTTCAAAGTCTTCAGGAGAACCAAAGTCTTTAGCTGAAGACATTCATTTTTAGGGGTCGACATTCATTATAAATATCGAACTCCTCATCGACTCATAGAACCTGTGTACACTCACAAACATATTAGTCCCTTAACCTATAAGTCTTCAATACACCAAAATCACTAAGGGGCACCAGATGCACTTACAATCTCCCCCTTTTTGGTGATTGATGACAATATAGGTTAAGTTTTCAATGGGGATAAACATATGAATTGAAAGTTCTCAATATTGAGGAATTTGATTGCAAGATATAGAAGAACTCCCCCTGAAGATGTGCATAGTGAGGAATTTGCTTCTGAAGCAATGCACATTTGAAGAGTAGAATCATGGAGATCTCCCCCTATATCTTGTAATTCATACACGCATTTAACATATCGAATGAAGAATTTGAAATGCATGATGAAATATGGTGACTGGTGTAATTCAGCATGCGTGCATAACATACATGAGGAAATGGCATGCAGAAAACATAGCAAAAGTATCAGGTCACCATCGGACTTCAACAAACACTTCAGAAGAGCGAGAGTTGCAACTTAACAAAAAAACACCCATACAGATAGACCCGCTTGAAAACTAACTCAAATTTCTCCCCCTTTGTCATCAAATGACCAAAAGGGATGAAAAATGAGGACTAACGCCCCTGAAGAATATCATCACGAGGTTGATGGAGAAGCGCCAGTGTTGTTGGGGTCGGTTGTTGGAGTAGGGCCTGCCGCAGTGTCATCCAAATCTTCATTTTCATCGGTCCCGCGCGACGAAGAATAGGAGCTGGGCACCAAGGGAGGAACTTTGACTTTCTTGAATTTCTTTGTCGGTTGCTTAGACCAGCTGAAGTCCTGCTTGAAGCCCATCTGCTTGAGATCTTCATCACCATAGAGATGAGTCAGAACAGCCCAGGTGCGATCGAAAACTTCATGGAGGTAGTAGTGGTTCCTCTTCACTAAATTGTGTGCAGCAGTCATGTTGTGAAGAATTGAACCAAACTAACGCTTGACCCATTTGTGGTTGTGATCGACCTTCTGATGAAGACTGAGGAGAAGCTCACGATCAGTCATCACCCTTGGAGCTGTGCCTTGAGGATTTTGCTTGGAAGCATTGGCGGCAGAATCATGAGTGGTAGAGTCATCATTGGTGGAATACGAGGCAGCTTTGTGGAACTGTCCATCCAATGGATGAATGCCTTCATCAATGATAGCAGTGGCCTTGCCCTTTCCATCAGCTGAGGAAAATGTCTGCTTGAGGACTTCAATGGGGGGCAAGTAACTACCATGGTTGAGTGTGTCATCCTTGTAATTGATTGAAGACCTTGATCTGAGGAAGCTCATAATCCAGGGAGCGTAAGGCTTCAATTCAAAGGGAGACAGAGCAACATTTGCCATAGTCTGCATGAAGAAGTCATGGTAGTTTATTGGGATACCGTGCATGATATTGAACAACAAATTCTTCATGATACCAATGACTTCTTCATCATTTGAGTCATGGCCTTTGATAGGACTCAATATCTTGGTCAGAATGAGTCGGTGGCACATAGAGCAATTACTTCACGAGGAATTTGGTTCTTGGGGCTTGACTGGGCTTCAGCGGCTTCATCAATACTTGCATGAAGTGATCAGACAGCTCAGGTTCATGATATATACGACAAGCACCTTCAAGGGGAGGACTGACAGGCAGGGCATCAAGAAATTCAGAGGCCGGTGCCTTGAAGTGAGTGTTCTCTGTCATCCTGTCCAACACCCAGGAATTTACATCTTCAACATTTCCAGTGATGTGCAGCGTCGCATAGAACTGAAGAATGAGTTCTTGATTCCAATCACATATGTCGGTTCAGAAGTTGAGAAGTCAGTGTTATGAAGAACACTGCAGACAAGTGTGAAGCACGACAGCGATTCCATATCCACATGAGGAATATGATCATGGTCGAAGACTTTGTCCTTATCGAAAAGCAGTGAAGAATAGAAATTTCTTGGCTGGCAGTCCAGAAACGCTTCCTTGTCAGACGAGCAGAGTCATATGGGTTGTAGTCGGTGAAGAACACATGCTCATGGAAGAAGTCATCAACCTTGAATTTTGGCGTCTTTGAGAATGGATTCTTCGGCTTCGGCTGAGGAGTATCAGTCAATTGCAGCACGACCTCAGGAATCATAGTCTCTGGAGCCGCAAGCTGAGGAATTTCAGTTTCTGCTTCAGTAGCAGCCTGGGTCTCCATTTCTTCAGCAGCTTTGTCATCAGCACTAGTGGCTGGAATTTCTTCAGGAATGGAAGGCGTAGTGCAAATTTCATTAGAGCCCATTTGAACTTCAGTAGGTACTTGGGACTGGGGAATTTGTTGCAGTGGCGTGAACAAGGGAGAGTTGGGGTGCTAACTTCCCCAAAAGTCATCATTCATCACAGGTGTGGTGCTCCCATTGTCCATGTCTTCAGCTTCTTCCATTTCTTCAACGCATGCCTCTTCAGCCGTGAACTGAGGCATGGGCGATGATACCAGATGAGTTGAAGTGATATTGTCAACTTCAATTTCTTCATCCATCTGCACTGTCGAAGCATCAGAAGGATTTTCTTCATCAAATTCACTAGGAATCACATAATCTTCACCAAACAGAATGATTTCCTTTGATGGCATGCTTGAAAGAGGAACAACATCAATTGGATTTTCAAATGAGCTGGTCAAAGTCTTCGCCTTCTTAGGAGCAGAAGACTCTAACGAAGCAAATGCTTTCCTTTTCTTCAGTGCAGCTCCCTCTGCAGCCTTGGTCTTCTTCACTTCTAATGCAGAAGGAAGAATTGGACTTGGTGTTGGTGTTGGTGCAGGAGGAGCAGAGGAGATTGGTGCAATTTCTTGAGGCACAACTGATGCAGTTGTCCTAACTTGTTCAGCTTCTTTAGGCGCAGCTTCAGATGTTTCAGCTAGCCTGTCTTGTTCTTCAGGCGCAACACTAGTGGTTGCCCTGGCAATTTCTTCAGCAACTGGAATAGCTTCATCAGCCCTGGTGCTTGCAGTTTCATCAGCAGCCTGATTTTCATCAGCGATGCTGGCATGTTCTTCAGTTGGCTGTGCAGATGCTTCAGCCTGGGGAATTTCAATGTGTGTCGGATCAGCAACATTTGAAGTGAGTCCCTCCGCCATTTTGACGAATCTGACTTTGGCTCCTAGCCATTCTGCCTTGTAGGCATAAAATTCATCCCTGAGCCTTTTGATCTCAGATTGCAGAGCAATGAGTTGTTCACGCAATAGCATAAGAACGTTGTCCTTCAGATAACGCTATTTCTTGTACTGGGCTTTCTTCACAGATCTGGCTTGTTCATATTTCCATTTCTCTTTAGAGATGAAAGTCGTCAACATGTGACTTTGACCAGGTGTGAGGTTTAACTCTGGCAAAGGAGTGTCTGGGTCTTTGTGCTAGAGGTCAATGAAGTCCAGGATCTTCTTCGGATCCAACAGGAGGGGCACAGCGCTGCCCTTGGCTCTAGCGGCCCTTTGCTATCTGTCCTCGATGATTTTGGCCAATTCTTCATCATCAGCTTGGTCATCATCTGACGGTACTTAGAAGGTAACTTGCTCCTTGTGAGGACTTGGTTTTGTGCCTCGTCCAGCAGTGGCCTTGGTCTTCAGCAAAGTGGGGCCTGTGGAAGACTAAGGAGGAGCTGAAGAACTTGCAAAAGCTCCTGAGGCAATTGAGATGCCTGTGGTCCTTTGGCAAGTGGTGAGATGCACAGGTGCCGAGGACTTTGCCGGAGAAGCTGAGGGTTTTGCAACCTGAGGAACTGGAGCAGCTTGAGGAATATGTCGTGAGGGCATAGGTGTGCTTGGCCGTGAGGGCATTGCTGAACTTGGCCGTGAGGGCATTGCTGAGCAAGTTGGTTTGTGTGCAGGCTTCTTAGGCATAGCCTTCTTGCTTGTGGAGGAATCAGCAGCGGCAGCAGCAGAGTCTTCATTAAATTTCCTCACTGCTTCTTTGGCCTGCTTGGCCAATTTGGCTTGCCACTTGGCCCATTCACCAGCATAGTCCTCACCGCGCTTGAGGCTAGTGGGATCAGCAATTTTGCCAGGTACCAACGGAGGTCTTGGGCAAGGAGGGTTTAGAGCGAATTTCTTCATGTACTTTGGAGTAACATATCTGTACTCCCTCCATTCCCGTGCCCCTCTTCGTTCAATTTTCTGTATGCGCACCTTACACTCATTCTTTGTCTCCTTTCCATGAGTTTCCTCATCAGGTGTGCAATACCTTGCATAGATGTCAGCAGGGATCTCAAAAGCAGTGTTGACTTACAGTTTCTTCCCTCTCTTCTGAGTTTCTTGCCATCTGCCATTTTCTTCAGCTGAGGAATTTGAACTATTGAGTTCTCTGAAGAAGTATGCAGCTTTTCTTTGAGGAACGCTGCAAATGAGTTAAGTTGATGAGAACCTAGTGATTCAGTAGCAGACATGTGTACCTGTGAATAGATTATAGGTGCGAAGAATTTGGAGAGGTCATATGCGTTCTCAGAAGTTTTTGCAAAACGGAACAAGTTTGAGTAAATTGACCAGATATGTCTTGAAGAATTTCACTAAGCGTTCTTTGACTTAGGTCCCAGAGTTGTATGGATTGTGAAATTCACACAATTAAGGAATCTTGAGGAAAAATGTCACTTAGAGAAACAGATCAACAACAGATGATTGTGCAAGGTGTTTAGAGTGTGTAAGTTAAAGAACAAACACCTTTTGAAGCTTTTATGGAAATCATCAGATTCAACAAAGGCACTAAAAGTAACTTTTAATTACCCTTGACGAAGAACACGATGAACTAAGAGTGTAGATTTGGAAGTTCGTCTATCCAGATCTTCCATGCCCTAACTTGGCAGAGGAAGACGGCTATGGCGGCGGCAGAGTGAAGATGTCCGCGGCTGGTGCGAGTACGACGATGACGAGGTCGAGGCAGTGAAGCTCTCCTCACTGGCATCGATGAAGGTAGCGACAACACTAGGGCTTGAGAGCTCGAACGAGGGGAGTGAGATCGAGCAGGGTAAATGCAGTCTGAGGAGGGTGAGGGGTATTTATAGCCGAGGTAAAAAATCGCTCGCCCGAGGAAAATGGATGAACGTGCCCCTGACCCTTCTCATCCTAGCGACATGTGTCACCCACGTACAGTGTGGTGGAGATCGTGGGTGAATAGATAAATCTTATCGTGGGATGTGGAACGGTTTGAGCGGCAAAAGCCGAAAATTCAGATAAGAATATTTTAATGTTTTGTTCGCAAATTCTTCAGCTGACAAGGACACGATGACGATTTTGAAAGGGTTTGAAATGGAATGCACATGAAGAATTTGTGAACAGACTGGGTTGAGTTTAGCATAGAGGGGAAAGGGTCCGATCATATTCACTTAGCAGAAAAGGCAACTTGAAGAATTAGCAACAAGTGAATGTTGTAGAGGACATAAAAACTCAATATATATATATAGGGAAAATCCATCCTACCACCCGGTGGTAGTTACCCCACATGTCTCATATACTACCATGTGGTACTATATATACTATTTTATTATTTTAAATATGTTCATATACTATATCTAAGATATTTCAAAGCAAGTTACATGAAAAAATTGCATATGAGCCCATAGTTTTTGTTATATTTGTAAAATACGTACATATTTATACGTAAAAATGAGCATACTCAAAAAATGGTACATACTTCCTAAACATTAGTATATATACTACCTATTGTTATATACTACATACTACACGTACATACTCTCGGTTCCGACAGATACTACATACAACATACAAAACGCAAGTGGTGATAACTACCACTTCTTGTAGGAAACATTTCATATATATATATATATATATATATATATATATATATATTGTCAATGAAGAATAATGATGGAAAGAGTGAAGACAATGCAAAGTTGAAGAAATTGAAAAACTAAGGAATTTCCAAAATGAAGAAAAACTTAAATTGAAGATTTTCAACTTTGTTTGGTGGCGTAACCCACCATATAAGAATGATGATTTCAGACACCGCATACAATTGTCATAGGGTTCTGAGAATCAAATTTTTCATTAATTTCTTCACACTTAGAGGGTTAGTCTTCATTGATTGAAGAAAAATGTTAATTCGTATGTTGCACATCTAAGTCATCAAGTTTGCATAAGTGTTAGGATGTGTGTCCTTTTCAAAGAACATTCGAAGATTCTAGGATATTTAGCTCACACGGCAACTTGCTAAATCTCTTCTCATCCAAGGGCTTTGTGAAGATATCAGCCAGCTGGTCTTTAGTATTTGCGTAGTCGATGGAGATGTCGCCCTTCAACACATGGTCACAAAGAAAATGATGACGGATCTGGATGTGCTTTTCTTCGAGTGTTGAACTGGGTTGTGAGCAATCTTGATAGCACTCTCATTGTCGCAGTAGAGTGGCACATTCTTCACATTGATGCCATAGTCCTTGAGGGCTTGCTTCATCCATAGCAATTGAGCACAGCAAGATCCAGCAGCAATGTATTCAACTTCAGCAGTAGAGAGTGATACGCAGTTCTGGTTCTTCGAGGACCAACATACCAAGGATCGTCCAAGGAAATGACATGTGCCTGACGTTGACTTGTGGTCCACCCTATCACCAGCATAGTCAGAGTCTGAATATCCAATGAGATCAAAGGAAGAGCCCTTGGGATACCATAATCCAATTGTTGGAGTGTGAGCTAGGTATCAAAGAATATGCTTCACAGCCTTATGGTGTGATTCCTTCGGTGTAGATTGAAATCGGGCACACATGCAAACAGTAAGCATAATATCCGGCCTAGATGCACATAGGTACAATAAAGAGCCAATCATGGAGTGGTATACCTTTTGATAGAAGTCTTTACCATTTTCATCAGTGCATAGATGTCCATTTGTGGGCATAGGGATTTTGACGCCTTTGCAATCTTGCATGCCGAATTTCCTCAACACATCCTTGAGGTATTTCTCTTGAGATATGAATATGCCATTGTATTGTTGACGAATTTGAAGACCTAAGAAGAATTTCAACTCTCCCATCATAGACATTTAATATTCCTCACTCATCATATGGGAAAATTCGTCACTGTAACGTTGGTTAGTACAGCCAAAGATAATATCATCAACATATATTTGGCACATGAATAATTCATCATCATATGCTTTGGTGAAAAGAGTTGGGTCAAGTGAACCGGGTTTTAAGCCTTTCTTCATGAGGAATTCCTTCAGTGTGTCATACCACGCCGGAGGTGCTTGTTTGAGGCCATAGAGGGCCTTGTTGAGTCTGTAGACGTGATCTGGAAATTTTGGATCCTCAAAACCTGGTGGTTGAGCAACATATACTTCTTCCTCAAGCTT
Source organism: Triticum aestivum (assembly GCF_018294505.1). Taxonomy (NCBI): domain Eukaryota; kingdom Viridiplantae; phylum Streptophyta; class Magnoliopsida; order Poales; family Poaceae; genus Triticum; species Triticum aestivum. The sequence continues at coordinate 352,519,430 of NC_057801.1, forward strand.
ACCATTGAGGAATGCACTTTTCACATCCATTTGATGTAAGATGATATTATGATGGTTAGCGTAAGCAAGCAATATGCGAATAGCCTCAAGTCTAGCAACAGGTGCAAAAGTTTCATCGAAATCAATTCCTTCAACCTGTGTGTAGCCTTGAGCTACAAGATGAGCCTTATTCCTCACCACAAGGCCATTTTCATCTTGTTTGTTGCGGTAGATCCATTTGATATCGATGATGTTGTGCTTGCGTGGGTCTGGTCGCTTGACAAGCCCCCACACATTGTTGAGCTTGAATTGATGCAATTCATCTTGCATGGCTTGAATCCACTCAGATTCCATGAATGCCTCATCAACTTTAGTGGGCTCTGTGATAGAGACAAATGCAAAATGCCCACAAAAGTTAGATAAGTGTGAAGCTTTTGAGCCCTTGAGAGGACCTGGTGCATTGATGTCATCGATGATTTTCTCGATCTACACTTCATTTGCAACGCGAGGATGTGAAGGTTGACGACTTTGCTTAGGCCCAGCAATTTCTTCAGGACCATTTTCTTCAGCAGCACCAGTGTGATTCTCAATGACTTCTTCAGCAGATTCTTCGGTAGGGATGATATCCTCAGTAGCTTTGAGCTTGATGGATTCTTCAGGTGACATTTCATCTAGCACGAGAGGTAGGTGCTCTCTTTGCGAGCCATTTGTTTCATTGAACCGCACATCTACAGTTTCAACAATCTTGTGATGATTGATGTTGAAGACTCTGTGGGCGTGCGAGTCCTTTCCGTAACCAAGCATAAAACCCTCATGTCCTTTTGGTGCAAATTTAGAGTGATGGCGGGGATCTCTAATCCATCATTTAGCACCGAAGACTTTGAAACAACTTACATTGGGTTACTTGTCAGTGAGGAGTTCATATGAGGTCTTTTTGAAGAATTTGTGAAGATATACCCTGTTGATGATGTGGCATGCAGTATCAATAGCTTCAGGCCAAAAGCGCGGTGGTGTCTTGTATTCATCAAACATGGTGCGAGCCATCTCAACAAGGGTTTTGTTCTTGCGCTCCACAACGCCATTCTGCTGAGGAGTATAGGGAGCAGATAACCCGTGAGTAATACCAAGTATATCAAGATATTCATCGAGACCGGTGTTCTTGAACTCGGTTCCATTATAACTCCTGGTATGCTTGATCTTCACATTGAAGTTAGTAGAAGCTCTTGAGGAAAATCGTCTGAAGACTTCCTGCACTTCATTTTTGTAAGTGATGATATGCACCCATGTGTAACGAGAATAATCATCAACTATGAAAAAGCCATATAATGATGCAGAACTAGAGAACGTGGCATAATGAGTAGGGCCAAAGAGACCCATATGAAGTAATTCAAAGGGACGAGAAGTGGTCATGATAGTCTTCGAGGGATGATTGGATCTGGTGATCTTTCCAGCCTCACAAGCCCCACAAAGATGATCTTTGAGGAATTTGACACCCTCGATGCCAATGACATGCTTCTTCTTCGCGAGTGTATGCAAGTTCCTCATCCCAGCATGACCAAGTCGTTGATGCCATAGCCAGCATTCTGAAGCTTTTGCAAGTAGGCATGTGACAGGCTGTGGTCCTGCAGAGAAATCAACAATATACAAGTCTCCTTTCCTAAACCCTTTGAAGACTTTGGAATTGTCAGATTCCATTAGCACAATGCAACGATATTTGCCAAAGACGACAACCATATAGAGATCACAAAGCATTGAGACAGACATGAGGTTGAATCCTAAGGACTTGACAAGCATGACTTTGTCCATGTGTCTATCCTTTGAGATTGCAACCTTACCTAGACACAATACCTTGCTTTTGCCTTTGTCAGCGTAGGTGATATGCTTCAGATGAGATGGTGACAAATCAGTGTCCATCAAAAAGTTCCTATCACCGGTCATGTGATTTGTACATCCACTGTCGAGGACCCACTCAGTAGCTTTAGGTTGTTCATCCTGCAGATGAATTAGTGCAACTTACGAACCCATATACTTCATCAGTGAAGAATATGATATCAAATTTATCAATAGTAACAGATATAGCAATTGAGGACGAGAGAAATGAGTGATTCATTTCTTCATGATTAGCTTGCGTCCATTCAAGCATATTCAGATCTCCAGCAAATTCTTCAGACAGTTAAGTTTGTTTGGAGACCTGACCCTGCATAAGAGATTAATTATTTTTCTTCACCACCCACATCTGGAGGGGTGGAAAAGAATTCATCATTGTGCGAGCTCCATAAGAAAAAGATGGCATTGAAGCTAGTGCACTTTGTTTCACAGAAGAGTGGTTAGGATAAGCATATGAATAAGCAGAGAAATTATTCGAGGACTTATGAACATAATGGTTTGAAGAATAGTGCACATATTCATAGCCTTTAGACTTTCCCCATGAAACAGAAGTGTTAGCGCGATGATGTTCATATGTGGATTTTGATTCAGATGAAGAATTTGGTCCATATGAGGACTTGGATCCATATGAAGATTTTGGTCCATATGAAGAATTTGATCCGGGGTTCCTATTCTTCATAGGTGGTGGCATGATGACATTCACCTAAAGATTTTCAAGGCATCTTTTAGGAACCCAGATTTTCTTCATATGGGGACCATTCCTGCAGTTAGTTCCAACATATCGAGCAAATACTTCACCATTCTGATTCTTGAACAATTTATAGTTGGAGTCAAATGACTCATCAGAGGAATATGAAGAATCACAAGTAAAGCCAGATAGAGTACATGGATCTACAGGAGGTCCTTTTGTAGCAACCCATGAGGTGTTGGGATACTGCTCAGGTTTCCAGTAGGTCCCATCAGCATTGAGTTTCCTCTCAAATGCAATACCCTCTTTCCTAGGGTTCCTGTTCAAGATCTGCTTTTTGAGCACATCACAAAGAGTCTGATGCCCTTTGAGGCTTTTGTAAATGCCTGTCACATACAATTCCTTCAGCCCTACATTATCGTCAGTGATAGTTGTGGTATCCTCAGATGAGGAATTTGTGACCACAGAGACAGTTGAAGAATTTGCAGCAATAGAAGCATTTGAACATCCAGGTGACGAATTAGCAGATTCACGCTCAATGCATTTCGGACATGGTGGAATAAATTCTTCCTGAGCGGTACTGGTCTATTGAGAAAGCAATGAATCGTTTTCCTTCTGAAGATCTTCATAACTCACTTTTAACTTCTCAAGATCTTGCTTTGTCTAAAGAAATTCATGAGAAAGCTTCTCATGATTAGTTAAAGAGTGTTATGATGATTTTGAAGGTTGTGAAACTTAGACTGAAGTTTCTGAAGACTATCAGTCAAAGCCTTAGTTTGATTCAATTCCTCACCCAACATATCATCGCTTTCATCAAGCATGTTTTGAACTTTTTCAAGATCTCTTTGTTGTTTAGTGGCAAGGGAAGCAAGTTTAACGTAGCTGGGTCCAAATTCATCACCCGATTCATCATCACTAGATTCCGAAAGGTAGCATTCAGTTACCTTGACACCCTTTTCCTTAAGGCATGGTGCAGTGCATGATGATTCTGGGGCGAAAGTCATCTCCTTGAGAGATTCCTTGAAATCCTGAAACCAAGGATCATGACACGTTCGATGGCCTCCATAGACCTCAGAGAGTCGGTCCCAGATAAGCTTCACATGATTGAGATGCATGATGTTCCTGAATTGATTTTGGGACAAATAGGAGCAGATGACATCCTTCGCCGTGAGGTTGAGTAGAGTGTACTTGCGAATATCATCAGCCTCCGCCATCTTGCATAGATCGATAAGACCAATCTCAGTGACGGTCCACAGTTTGTTGTTCATCGCCATGAGTCGCTTCTTCATCATGGCCTTCCACTTGGGATACTCATGACCATCAAAGATGGGACATGTCACTGTCTTCATTCCTGCAGTCGACATAACTAAAACTCCAGGCGGTTAAACCAAAATCACACAGAACAAGGGAGTACCTTGCTTTGATACCAATTGAAAGTGCGTTAAGTCGACTAGAGGGGGGTGAATAGGCGATTTTTATACATTCTTCACTGAGGAATTTCAGGATGAGGAAATTCCTAAGTCACGAACAACTAGCAGCGGAATAAGTACTCAGGTATAAGCGTAACAAAGCAATAGCATAGTCATCTTGATGAAATGAAAAACAAACACAGAGTGCACAAAGCATAAACACAGGATAAGCAGGCTGAAGACAATGTGACTGAAGAAATTGGATTGATGAAATTGTTTAAGTCTTCAGTCAAAGTCTTCAAACGGTATGATCAGGTTCATCAACACATGAATGAGGAAATGAAAGGGTTGAGGAAAAAGTACCAGTAGGCTTGGTGAATACAATGATTTGGTAGACCAGTTCCAACTGATGTGACAGTTGTACATCTGGTTGGAGCGGCTGAGTATTTAAACTCGAGGACACACAGTCCCGGACACACAGTCCTCACTGTATTCTCCTTGAGCTAAGATCACACAGACCTCGCCCAAAACTTGTGGTAAGTCTTCACAGGTGACTTCCAAACCTTCATAGACTTGGTCACTCGGCGATCCACAATTCCTCTTGGATGCTCAAACCGTGACGCCTAACCGTCTAGAGGATACACAGTCCTCAAAGGTAACAAGGATCAGTTCCACATAGGAACAATCTCTTCGGTGATGCTCAATCACTTTGGGTTTGTAGGTGTTTGGGTTTGGGATTTGGGTTTTCCTCACTTGATGATTTTCGCTCAAAGTCCTCGGAGGATGGGATGCTCTCAATTGACAAGTGTCAGTATCTCTCGGATCAGCCAACTAGCTAGTGGTTGTAGGGGGCGACTATTTATAGCCTCGGGAGCAGCCCGACATGATAAGACATAAATGCCCTTCAATGATATGACCGTTAGGTGGTAGGATATTTTGGACAACTGGCGCATAGCACAGCAACGGTCGGATTTGAGGTTTGAATTCCTCGGGGCTATCATGTTCCTCACTGTGTAGGCAATCCGCACTGGCGAATTCCTAACTCCTCAGTCAGGACAAATTCCTCAGAGACCAGAAGATCTTCATCTCTGTCACTGAAGAAATTAACTGAACTGATATGAGATTTCCAATGGCTTCACTCGAAAGGATTGGGTAGGTGTAGGATTTTGAGATGAGGATCACTTGGAAATCAGTTTCCTTAGTATTACCATGACCCCTTTAACAGTACGGTGTTTCCTATGACTCAAGAAAGATAAAATGAAACTACGGTAACAAAATTCTTCATGCTTCATAATCCTCGCATCAATGTCCAAGTCTTCAAGGTCGCACCAATTTCGTCACTTTCTTAGTCTTCAGGAGAACCAAAGTCTTGAGCTGAAGACATTCATTTTTAGGGGTCGACAATCATTGTAAATATCAAACTTCTCATCGACTTATACGGCCTGTGTACACTCACAAACATATTAGTCCCTTAACCTATAAGTCTTCAGTACACCAAAACCACTAAGGGGCACTAGATGCACTTACATCCGCTAAGACAAGGAGCACGTCGTCCGTACGATGATGAGACCTATATGAAACAAAGGGTGCACCTCATCTCGGCTGGACGCCGTATTCGGTGGTCCACCAAGACAAGGGCAAAACATCGTGGTGTCAAAGAAAAATAGCATCATGTAGTGGCATGGTTGATGCCTCGTCTCAGCATAGAGGGTGTGTGTCATCCTCATGGGCTCCCTCTTGTCGAGGTAGACATCGTGCTGTTGTTCCGCTAGCTCCATGCCTCCGTCGTACGCGGCACTGGCTTGATGATGTTGATGATGGGTGTCATCTTGGCGGGCTCCGTATCGCCATCCTCCACGGCATTGCGGCGACATCCTTGGGAGCTCCACACCTCCATCCTCCATGGCGCCTGTTTGATGACAAAGATGATGGGCGTCATCCTAACGAGCTCCGTGTCGCCATCCTCTGTGTCGGGGGAAACTGATCCACGAACACCTATGGGGCCGGCGGACCGGGCCCCTTTCGGTTCGGTGGGGGGCGGAGATAGCACGAAGAGCGGATCGAGGCGAAGCACACGAGCAGTTTTACCCAGCTTCGGAGCTCTCCGGAGAGATAACACTCCTACTGCTGCTTGTCTGGTTGTATTATCTTGTGTTCTTGCTCTTGAGAGAGAGCGTGGTGTTTTCTGGGCTACGAATGAATCGAAGCGAACTGTTCGAACCCTCTCTACGTTGCGCATGGGCCTCCTTTTATACGCTAAAGGGGTCACCGACAGGTGGCAACGTAGAGGAGGGTACAAATGTAAAAAGTGAGGTGGTTGGTACAGTTGCTTGTACAGTGCACCCTACCTAACCCTGACGGCAGGGGACAAGGGCATTAAAGGCCCGTCTGAGTCGCCCAAACAGTGCAGAAAAGGACCGTTAGGGGCGCCACCGTTCGCCACGATGGCGATCTTGTCAGCTTCGCATGCCACTGCGCACCGCTGGCTGCACAGCCTCCCGCCACGCGCGCCTGGAGAGGCCCCCAGAGCGACACGTTGGTGGATGCGCTGGAGCGCGGGCACAGAGTGGCCGCCTGCCGCGGCAAGCGCCTTGCCGTTGTTGTTATCTTATCGGGTCCGGAAGCTTGTCGCTCACCGGGCCTCGAGGTACCTGGGCTGGTCTTCCCGGCAAGCTCCTCTTGCCGGGGCCTTGTTGACTTGCCGGAGCGCGTGGCGCGTCGCGGCAAGTTCCTTGGCGTGCCTTGGTTGGCCTTCCCAGCAAGCTCCTCTTGCCGGGGCCTTGTCTCCTGAGCTTAAATACTTTGTTCTTGAATGGCTCCAAGGGGACCATGGAGGATCTTGGCGTTCGCCCGGCAAGCCTTGCCGCGGGATGCTGCAACTGCCCGTGCACAAGTTCGGGGTTCTAGGGTACCCCTATTCTAGTACACCGACAGGAGCCCCCGGGCCTGGGCCAGACACGGTGCCGAGCGCTGTTGGGCCAGGCCCAAGACAGAGCACGGGCACACACGGGCTGGGCCACGCCGAATCTCGCTCCGTATCCACCGCGCTCTCCCATAACGGCACACGTTGAATGCGGCATCGTGGGAGAGATCGTGGGTGGTTGTTTATTCGGAAGGGTGAAATGTCCGCCCCGTCCCTCTTTATAAGCAGAGGAAACAGGGGCAGTTCGTTCCCCCTTGCTGGTTGCTACTACTCCATCTTCAAGAAACTCCGCCGCTCCCCCCTTCTTCTCGAAGCCGAGAGAGAGCACTCCGCCCCCCCATTGCCACCAGCATCACCACGCCGTCGACCTCCCTCACCACCTCCGCCATGGCCCCGAAAGCCGACAAGGGAAAGGGCGTGAAGTTGGCCGAGGCGCAGCGGCTCGCGGCGCTGCGGAAGGAGAGGGCGATCTTCTCCCCTCAGCTCGGCGCGAAGGAGCTGAGGGAGTACTTCTTCCTCTTCTGGGGGACGGAGACGCGGGCGCATCCGCGCACGAGGGTACTCCCGGCCGCTGCTTCGGAGCTGGCTCCAAACGGGTACCCGTTCTTCACGCTATTCTTCTACTGCAGGCTCTGCCCGCCCTTCTCGGAGTTCTTCTGTGATATTATGAACACATATGGCTTCCGCCTCCTTGACTTCACCCCCAACACTGTCCTGACCATGGCAGTTTTCGCACATTTGTGCGAAAACTTTGTCGGAGTCCACCCTAGTGTTGCCCTTTTCGTCCACTTCTTCATACCTCGAGTAGAGAGAGGAGAGCCGCTTGCCGGAGGGATTGCCTGGATCTCGAGAGTCGGCAAGAAAGAGGCGTACTTGGAGGGTGAGCTCCGCAGCAAGTGGGAGGAGTGGAGAGCGGAGTGGTGCTGGATCGTTGAGGAGAATCCGCAGCCCTTCACCGCCGTGCACCAAACTCCAATAGTGCGCGGCAATGACTGGAGCAACGTGGCCCCGGAAGACGAGAGGCTGAAGATCGCCATCACTAGGATTATTCGCCTCAGGCTTGCCGGGCTCACTGTAGGTGCTGTCGGGGCAGATTTCCTCCGCCTCCGCATTGCCCCCCTGCAGGAGAGGGGGAGGCCCGCCTGGGAATTCAAGAATTCGGCGGACATCATGAGGCTGCGGCCGGGCCTCAACTACAACTTCACCGTTCTGGAGCTGGATGCTATGCTTCTGGAGTTGTTCAAATGTGACCCCCAGCACCCATTCACACTGTCGAGGGGCGTAGTTCCTTTGTGCAATAACTCTTCGCTTGACCGGATCCGCGCCATGATGCCGTTGTGCGATTCACACGGAATCGTCCCAACTTGGCAAGAGCCTGCGGATGACGTTGTGCGAGCGTTCTTCGACACCTTGGAGGAAGTGTCGGTCCACGCTGACGAGCAGAAGAGCCTCACCCGTGACACCACCAACGAGGAGCTACAGCGCATCGCCACTAGGGCGGAAGAGGTTGCGGCCGCAGCTGCCGCGGGCGCGTTCGGGTTCACTGTGGAGGAGGCGGAGGCTGCAGAGGCGGCAAACCTTGCCGAGCGCGCGGAGTTCATTGGCGAGGAAGAGCTTGCCGATTCTGAAGCCGAGCCGAGCGAGGCCGGCGAGGAAGAGCCCGAGCCCTCAGAAGGCTTGCTGCAGGCGGAGCCCCCGGCCCCGCCAAGAAGGCGTCTTCGCAGGGCCGCGGACGTAGCGGGGCGGCAGCCGGCTCAACAGCCGCCAAGCCGTGCGACACACTCTACCGCGGCAAGTCATGTTGCCGCGGGAGCGCCTCACGCAGCAGCGGCAACTGGAGCGGGATCTTCCCGGGCCACCGCCCCCGCCCCCGCCAAGCGGGCAAGGGATCCTACTCCTCCGCCTCGCCGCACCAGAGGGGAGCCGGACTTCGATCTTTCCACGCTCAGCTCCGACGAGGAGGAAGAAGAGTAAGCTTCTTTGGTGCTCTTATAGTTCTTCAATCTTGTTGTTTTTATCTTGTATCTGACTTGCTTCAATCTGGACTCCTTTCTTTTCAGGATGCTAGCCCAGAGAGCGGCGAAGAGGGCCAAGGCCGCGGTGATTGTCATCGAGGATGACCCCACTGTGTCAGTAGGTGGTGGGTCCGAGACCACCTTGACGGACCCGGCAATCACTCCTCAAAGCAGCCCCCAGCGCAGCCCCCAGCGTAAGTTCACAGTTTTTTTTTCTTTGCTGTCGGGCGCGCATGAGTGTTTTTTCCTTTGTTTGATATCTTGCTTGTTGATTTGTGCAGGAGCAGAGCAGTCACATCAGGAGCGCCCGGAAGCTGGTCCCAAAGTGCCACCTGCTTCGACTGCGCCGCCAAGGGAGGAGTCCCCGGCAAGGGAGCGCTCTCCGGCAAGGGGGAACTCTCCGGCAAGGGACGACACCGTTGATCCTGCGGCGACCGAGGCCGCAACTGCAGATCTTGGCACAGGTAATCCACTTGCCCAGAAACTTTCCCTTGGGTTCTTCTTCCTCTGATTTTCTTCTCTTGGATTTTGGATTGATTTTTCTCCCTTCTTCGTTCTTCAGACCCATCTGCGGCTGAGCCAATGGAGACAGAGGGCGCCGGCGAGGAAGGGGCCGGTGCTGATGAGACCGCCGGCGAGGAGGCCGCCAGGGCTGCCGCTGCAGAAGCCGGCGAGGGGTCGGGCGATCGCACTGACCACCCTGAGGCCGCAGGAGCGCCAGGCGTTGCGCCGACCGCCGATCCCTCTGCCGCTTCTGCGGAACCGGGCTCCGAGGAGCCCCAGCCCGGCGCCTACTTGAAGGCCGGCGACGGTATGTTCATCAAACTACCCTGGGCGTCGAGCTCCAGGGCGCCGGTCGAGGGGGAGACTTTTGACGAGGAGGTGCTCGCCTCCGCCGGACTGTCGTTGGTTGACGCGCCCGGCAGCAGCAGCGGCGAGCCTCAGGAGGAGCAGCTGCTGCGGAGGCTGCTGTCACTCTACCGCGCCCGGCAAGCCAAACTGGCTTCCCGGGAAGCGCTTGTCGCGAAGGCGGGAGTTGACATGGAGAAGCGCGCGGAGGAGCTCTGAGGCCAAAATCAAGAAGCTCTCCGGTCCCTGGCGCAGGAGCGGGAGCGACTCGACGAGGAGCGCATGGCCTTCCTTCTCGAGAAGGCCGAAGCTGAGGAGGAGCAAAGGCTGGCCGCCGAGAAGCAGTCCGCGCGGGAAGGTGAACTAGTGCAGCGGAAGGCCAACCTCGACAGCTACGAGGAAGAGCTTGTCGAGCGTGAGCAAGCACTTGGCGGGGCGCTCCAGGAGGCAAAGGACGCTGCGGCAATTGCAGAGGCCGCCAAGAAAGAGCTGGAGGAGAAGGTGGCGCAGCTGGAGGCCAACATTGGGAAGAGCGGCGAGGAGCTTGCCGCGCTCAAGCGTGAGCGTGAGAAGGATGCTGCCGCCCACGGTGAGCTGCAAGGTCTTCTCGCTGAGAGGGGCAAGGAGCTCAGCGCCGCCAAGGATTCCAAAGCAGACCTGGAGCTGAAGCTGGCCACGCTGACGCAGACGCTGGAGGCCGCCAAGGAGCGGGAGAAGACCTTGTCGGAGAAGGTCAAGGCTGACGCGGCGCTGCTGGAGAGCATTGCAGTTACCCAGAACTCGTTCAGAGACACTGTGGAGCACTGGACCGAGGGTCTGGTGAACATTGCCGCAGTCATCAACGAGGAGCTGGCGCAGCTGGGGATGGAGGACTTTGGGTATCCTTCCGACGAGAGTCTTCAACCCAGCGCCAAGCTCAGCCTGTTCTTCAAGGGCGTGGCGACGGCACTCCAGCGGCTCCGGGAGAGGATCCCAAAGCAGCTGGCCGACGAGTCACGCAAAATCTGCGCCGGGGTTCTCCAGAAGGTGCTGATGAAGGTAGCCTTCCGCAATCCAGGCCTCAGCTTCACCAACGTCCTCAGGTCCTTGCCGCCTGATGCCGATCTGGATGCACTCAAGGCCCTTGTCGCACCCATTGTGGACAAGGTGAGCGAGATCAAGAGGGTCGAGGGCGGACGCGTAGACTAGGCCGCCCATTTCTTCTTTTCCCTTGTCGCTGCTAATCATGTTATGAAAACAGTCTGTTAGAGCTGCGACAAGTTATCTTGTAATATAACTTTATTTCTGTTATCAATTGCTATGTTATTTCCTCTACTAGATTCTTTCCTTTGTATGTTTTACCCTACGCTTCTAGGGAACTTGTCGGCGCAGGCGCCCGAGCCGCGAGCGCTGAGTGCGGAACTTCAGCAGCCTGCTGGCGGCGCTGCTTCCGACAAGAAACCTTGTCGCGACTAGATGCAGCACGCTTAAGCTGTTGAGCGGACTCGAAACAAAGTAAGGGCGCAACTAGCCACGAGTTGGTTCCTCCGCGCACAGGTTTTCCATACAAAGCAGGGTCGTTCGAGGAAGATAACTCAAAAATTTAAAAAGTGATTGCTCAAACTTTGGCAACTTAGCTTTTCTGTCGTTTGCTTCCCGGCAAGGCAGGACTTCGCTTGAACGACGCCTGGTCCATACCACAATCTTCTCTTCCCCCCCCCCCCCGGCAAACATGTGTGCGGGGGAACCTTCTTTTCCTTTGTTGAAAAGAAGAAAGAAGAGAAAATAATGATATGGAGCCCTTCGGCTCGTTAGTGCTTACCGGATGTAGGTGCTGCACAAAGTGTCAGATAATCGCATGCAAGAAAGAAACTAATGCATGAAATGGACAAGTTGTGCGGAGCACATGGGGTTTTACTTATGCACGGGATCTGCGCCCGGCTTTGTACAAAGGATTACATGCAACAGCGGCAAGACTTGTACAAAAGGTGGTTGCCGGAACGGGTTCCGGCAACCGCGCCCTACGGGAAAAACTTACGAAGATGTTCTATGTTCCAGGAGTTGCTCACCGGAATGCCATCTTCGGTCTCAAGGCGGACAGCGTCGGGCCTTGTGACTCGTTTCACCCGATAAGGGCCTTCCCACTTCGGCGTCAACTTGCTGGAATTCTTGGCGGACTGAACGCGCCGAAGAACAAGGTCGCCTTCCTCGAAGCTTCTGGCTTTAACTTTGCGGCTATGATAGCGGCGCAAAGCTTGCTGGTATCGAGCAGCTCATATAGCAGCCTGAAGACGATCTTCCTCAAGGAGCAGCGCGTCGTCTTGTCGCAGCTGTTCTTGCTCAAGCTCATCATAAGGGAGCACTCGAGGTGATCCGTATACGAGTTCCGTGGGGAGAACTGCCTCTGCTCGATAGACTAGAGCGAAAGGTGTCTGGCCAGTGGCTTGATTTGGCGTTGTTCTGATCGACCAAAGAACCATCGGCAGCTCCTCGATCCAGTTCCTTTCGCACTTGTGCAGCCTGTCAAAAGTTCTGGTCTTGAGCCCGCACAGCACTTCAGCATTTGCCCTCTCTGCTTGACCGTTGCTTCTCGGATGAGCAACAGAAGCGAAGCAGACCTTGGCGCCAAGGTCTTGGACGTACTGCATGAAGGTGCGGCTCGTGAATTGTGTGCCGTTGTCGGTGATGATCCTGTTAGGGATCCTGAAACGGCAAACAATTGACTTGAAGAACTTGACTGCTGACTGTGCTGTCACCTTCCTCACTGGCTGCACTTTCGGCCACTTTGTGAACTTGTCGATTGCGACGTACAAGTACTCAAAGCCCCCGACAGCTCGGGGGAAGGGGCCGAGGATATCGAGCCCCCAGACCGAAAATGGCCAGGATAAAGGGATCGTCTGGAGAGCTTGAGCTGGCAGGTGTATCTGTTTGGAGTGGAACTGGCACGCTTCACACTGGTTACTTGTGCAGTTGCATCCTGGAGGGCTGTCGGCCAAAAGAAACCTTGCCGGAAAGCTTTGCCGGCAAGTGCTCTTGCGCCAATGTGGTGGCCACATATGCCTCCATGTATCTCTGCCAACAGCTTTTGTCCATCTTCCCGGCGAATACACTTCAATTTCACACCGTTGAGTCTTCTTCTGTACAGTATGCTATCGACAAACTAGTACATACTTGACTGCCGGGCTACTCTTTCCGCTTCTTCTTGCTCTTCGGGAAGTTCTCCTGTCTGAAGGAAGTGGACAATCTGCTGTGCCCATGCTGGAGCTTGTGGCTCGACAACAAGGACTAAAGGCACATCTGCTGCTGCGGGAACATCCGCTTCCACGACAAGGACTTGCGGTCCTACCGGAGCTTGATGTTCCCCGGCAAGCTTGCCGGAGCAAAACTTGTCGGGAGCGTCTGCTTCAACGGAACAAACCATAAGGCTTGCCGGAGCAGACTGCCCCTCAGCCTCCTTGGTGTTGATCTTGGGGACTTTCTTGGCGCGGCTTCGGGGAGCTCTGCCGGAAAGTAGTCACCAGAAACCAACTTCCTCTTCTTGCTTTGTCCAGTTGATGGTGTTATGGATGGTTGAGTCAACTTAAGCACAAAGATCCCTGGTTCCACAGGTAACTTTAGTGCGGCGCACTTTGATAGGCCATCAGCAATGTCATTTTGAGCTCTTGGGATATGCTCCATTTGTAGGCCGTCAAAGTGCTCTTCTAGCTTTCTCACTTCATCAACATATGCTTCCATCAACGGACTCTGGTAGTTCTTGTTCACTTGTCGGACGACAAGCTGTGAGTCACCCCTGACAGTGAGCTTCTTGATCCCAAGGTCTGCTGCGATTCTGAGACCGGCAAGCAATCCTTCATACTCTGCAGTATTGTTGGTTGCTTGCTCCTTGGGAAAGTGCATCTGGACTACGTACTTGAGGTGCTCTCCGGTGGGTGCGACAAGCAGCACGCCTGCACCGGTGCCTTGCAGCGAGAAGGCACCATCAAAGTACATCAGCCACTCTTTGCTTGCCTCTTTGACGGGGATGCTCGTCTCTGGAATTTCTTCATCTGGGGTTGGCGTCCACTCTGCTATGAACTCTGCCAATGCTCTGCTTTGGATAGTTGAAGTGCTCTCAAACTTGAGGCCAAAGCTTGACAGTTCCAGCGCCCACTCGACAATCCTGCCTGTTGCTTCTGGATTTTGCAGTATCCTCTTCAGCGGAAAGCAAGTGACGACTGTGATCTCATGTGCTTGTAAGTAATGGCGCAGCTTTCTCGAGGCCATGAGGAGGCCGAAAACCAACTTCTGCACACCAGAGTACCTTGATCTAGCCCCCTGCAGAAGAGAACTGACAAAGTAAACTGGGCGCTGCACCATTCTCTTCGACATCTTATCATGATCCTGCGCAAACCCATGTTTGTCGGGACCAGAGCTTGTCGGCGAAGCCCCCTTCTTGTCGCTGGATGGATCTGCCGTGGTTGCTGGCTCATCATCTGCCTCCCTCTCTGCCACTAACGCAGCACTAACCACTTGATTGGTTGCCGCTATATATAGCAGCAACTTCTCTTGCGGCTTAGGTGCGACAAGCGTTGGAGTGGAGGACAGGTATCTCTTCAAGTCCTGCAGCGCAGCCTCCGCTTCCGGAGTCCACTTTACTGGACCTGCCTTTTTCAAAATTTTGAAAAATGGTAGGGCGCGCTCAGCAGATCTAGAGATAAACCTGCTGAGAGCATCCACGCAACCGGCAAGCCTTCGTACATCCTTGATGCGCTTTGGTGCTTCGATCTGCTCAATGGCCTTGATCTTGTCGGGATTGGCTTCAATTCCCCGCTGAGACACGAAGAACCCGAGAAGCTTGCCGGAGGGGACCCCAAACACGCACTTCTCGGGGTTAAGCTTGAGGTTGATCCTGCGCAGATTTGCAAATGTCTCGTCTAAGTCTTGAATTAGGGTCGCCCTGATCTTGCTCTTGACCACTATGTCATCCATGTAGGCTTCCACATTTCTATGCATCTGCGGCTCAAGAGCGTAGTGGACTACCCTTGCGAATGTTGAACCAGCATTCTTCAAACCGAAAGGCATCCGTATGAAGCAGTACGTGCCACACGGGGTGATAAATGCGGTTTTCTCTTCATCTTCTTCTGGTGTAGATGCTGAGGAACTCCGACGGATGCGTCTTGCCGTCGTACTTCTCCGGTACGTCTGGCTTGAAGTTCTTTGTGCTGGGCCACTGGACTTGCCGCAGCTCACGAGTGAACGCAGGGCAACCTACCGCGTACGGCAGATCGCCTGGTTCCCCTGGCGCATGCATGTCAACAGAGGGCCCAGCGCGCTTGTCGGATTGACGTCGTGCTTCTCTTCGGCACTCGATGCGGGTTCGAGCGTCTTCTTGTTGTCGATCATGAAGAACTTGGCGCTGATCGCGACGAGTTCGTGGATCCGAAGATGCGGTGGAGTCGTTGTCGAGGTGGATCCGGCGAGTCGGCGATCTTGGCCTTCGGGGTGGTGATTGCATGGTAGTTGCACCTCCACCCGTTTCGTCGCCACCGGCTCGCGCCCGGCAACCCCGCCGCGGCAGCGACGCGCTCAGCTGCCGCGGAGTGTCGCCGTTGGCGTAGCCGATGAGACTCTGAATGGTGGCCCTCCATTCGTCGATCTTGTCCGACGTCGGAGGGTAATCTAGGAGAAGTTGAGCTCGCGCCAAAGCTTCTGCTGGAGTGGTGGGTGGCAGTAGCGGACGGCGCGAGGAGCAGGACGTGCTCGAACTTCTAACTATGTTAGAAGGAGCAGTATCCCGTCCAGGCGACCGTGCCCCGCTCGTGCCAGCATGCTGGCGTGCATGCTGGTCTTGAGCGCCCCGAGATCCACCAGCTTGGTCTTGGCCTATCATGTGTATGGCACTGCTAGTGCCATGACGCTGTTGATCTTGCGCCTCCTGAGAGTGGCGTGGAACATGTACAGTCGCCGAGGTTTGTGCAGCCTTGTCCTTGGACCTGGCAGCATCATGAGCTTCTTCGTCGACGTCTTTTCTTTCGCCGGCGTCCATTCCACCACCCGTTTGCTCCAACGGTGGCGGAAGTGACGTGGACGGAGCGGCTGCCGCCGAAGTCTTCTTCTTCGGTGGCATGTTGATGAAGGGAATGAAGATCTAGCTCGCGTGAATGCCGGATCGGATTCACACAATCTCGACGCCCCTACCTGGCGCGCCAAAGATGTCGGGGGAAACTGATCCACGAACACCTATGGGGTCGGCGGACCGGGCCCCTTTCGGTTCGGTGGGGGGCGGAGATAGCACGAAGAGCGGATCGAGGCGAAGCACACGAGCAGTTTTACCCAGCTTCGGAGCTCTCCGGAGAGATAACACTCCTACTGCTGCTTGTCTGGTTGTATTATCTTGTGTTCTTGCTCTCGAGAGAGACCGTGGTGTTTTCTGGGCTACGAATGAATCGAAGCGAACTGTCCGAACCCTCTCTACGTTGCGCATGGGCCTCCTTTTATACGCTAAAGGGGTCACCGACGGGTGGCAACACAGAGGAGGGTACAAATATAAAAAGTGAGGTGGTTGGTACAGTTGCTTGTATAGTGCATCCTACCTAACCCTGACGGCAGGGGACAAGGGCATTAAAGGCCCGTCTGAGTCGCCCAAACAGTGCAGAAAAGGACCGTTAGGGGCGCCACCATTCGCCACGATGGCGATCTTGTCAGCTTCGCATGCCACTGCGCACCGCTGGCTGCACAGCCTCCCGCCACGCGCGCCTGGAGAGGCCCCCAGAGCGACACGTTGGTGGATGCGCTGGAGCGCGGGCACAGAGTGGCCGCCTGCCGCGGCAAGCGCCTTGCCGCTGTTGTTATCTTGTCGGGTCCGGAAGCTTGTCGCTCACCGGGCCTCGAGGTACCTTGGCTGGTCTTCCCGGCAAGCTCCTCTTGCCAGGGCCTTGTTGACTTGCCGGAGCGCGTGGCGCGTCGCGGCAAGTTCCTTGGCGTGCCTTGGTTGGCCTTGTCTCCTGAGCTTAAATACTTTGTTCTTGAATGGCTCCAAGGGGACCATGGAGGACCTTGGCGTTCGCCCGGCAAGCCTTGCCGCGGGGTGCTGCAACTGCCCGTGCACAAGTTCGGGGTTCTAGGATACCCCTATTCTAGTACACCGAGACTCTGTGGCACAGCGGAGGGGTCCTCGCGAGCTCCATGCCGCCGTCCTCCGCGGCATCGGGTTGATGATGTTGCCGATGGGCCTGGCGGTGTCGATGTAATCTATTAGTCCGGCGGCGGCGTCCACGGCCTCCATTATATCTTGTACGAGAAGAGCGCCGCATCGTCCGTGGCCACATCTGCTGGGTGTGTCGTTCGCCACCTCCATTGCACCTAGTATGAGACGACCGCCGCATCGTCCGCGGACATCTCTGCCCGACGCTCGTCCACTCTCCCCATTATACCTGGTACATGAAAAATAATATGTGCGTACCATAGTGAAGAGGGCATGCTAGCTCATGAAACATGATGCATCGCTCCATGGTTATTGCCGCCGGTGTATCCTCCGAGACTGTGAAGGCACCACTGCGCACCGCCTTGGCGTACGCGTCGTGGCCATGCACGCGTCCTCCACGGGCGCGTCTCCCTCCATCTGATACATGGCAGGCCGCCGCCGCCGCAGGCGCGTCCACTACCGTGCTCTTGAGTTCTGACCTCGGGTGGTTCCTTGTTGAGTGTTTGTTGCTTGGCTCCTCTTGATGCATTCGTGCTTCCCACATGAAACCTGATAACACAATAAGACAAAGAAACGAAACACAGTTGAAGCCTCCAGTGAGAGACACCTCATGCGTGCACCACCGTCGTCGAGGGCGTGTGCTTTGGCTTGGGTCAAAGGCGCATCGTTGCCACTGCTGACACGTCGGCCAGCTTACGCAGCTTCTGAGTCATCATCTCGGCCGCCGCTTCTGATCGGTTGCGACGTCTCTTGGCTATCTCCGTCGGCGATGCTACAGCAAGGGGCACGTCTTCTCCACATCGATGCTGCCACCAGGACGCGTCACGCGTAGGTTCTGGTCTTGGTCAGGGGTGTGCGTGCCTGGCTCTTGCCCTCCTCCGTACCTGAAGACTTGTAATATTTTTCCACATCGCCAAGGTTTCCTTCTAATATTTTTCTTGAGGCACAAACCTGCACAAAGAAAAGGAAATACCCCAATACATTGCCTTGTTATTTCATGTATTCCTTTCCGGTTCTTTTCTTTTGCTTCGAAATGTGCCGCAAAAGAACATGCTGGTTTTGCCTTATTGCATGTATATGTGTACAGATTTAATCCAATGGAGCACGCCGACTGGCTCATCACGACGAACAAAGGTCAAACCATGTGATATAGCCCATACGGATTCAATACAGTTCTGGGCCAAATAAACATTGTGTGTATTCACGAACATATATACACGCACTCGCCGGCCCACCATAGTTACTTGAATACGTATGTATTGTTTATGCACACGCATGGTATTTCGTCCGTACATACATGAGCTTGCCGGCCGGCTGTAGATACTCAAATATGTACAAATACAGTGTCGTTAGGTATTTGACATTGCATGCATAGATTGATACTTGACACTGTGTGCACATGCATGTGTAGTCCATCAACCCAAGAGATGTGCATTGTGTGGACATGCATATTTCTCTCTCTCTCTCTTTTCTTCTTCTTACACTCTTGGGCACTCCTTGCTCCATGCATGTATGCACGATGTCCAGAAAATAATTGCACAAGTTATTATTGGACAACTTCGTCTTTTAACCTCTCTCTATGTTCCTACTACTTTGTAGTGAAATAAAAAAACCTCATCGAACAAATGCCCCCTGGTTGAGTTGAGCTTGAGTGCGAAGCAAATCGAACTTGACTCGACGATTTGTTTTCTTTTTCTTGGCACATGATTCATATGCATCCTGAAGAAATGGTTCAGAGTCGACATCTCCGTGACGACGTGCACGCCACTCTGGAGATGATTGATTAATAACAATCTGTCATAGTGTAGGTATGTCCATCCACACTTATGTTCTGTAGGGAGCTCGTTGGATCGCATAACACGCATGATGCCAGTAAACAAAGCAACCCTATTCCGTCTTCATTCCATGGCGGAACATAATGCCTTGTCCTAAAAACAAAAAGATTTTTTTTAACAAACTCGTCGCGACCGTCTACTTGCAACGATGCCAGCCGACTGGATTGGAGGGTTTCACAGATTCATGCTGATCGCACTGGCGCATTGCACTGCTCCCATGATCTCCTTGTGTTGATGTAGGCAAGGCATTGGTAGACCATCGATAGCTCCCCTTCATTGACTGAATCGTCACACCACTCATGGTGTGCCAATTCTGGTGGTACGCCGGGATGCCATCGGCCTTATGAATGATTAAGGGGTTGTTGTTGCCCCCTTGCTTCATTGTTGTTGGAGATGGGGCCATGGAGACACATCGGCACCACCTTCATGAGTGCAGGTGTTGCCTCTTCCACCCCTCGTGCGTGTCGGTGTAGACCCTTGGTTACCGGGCTATCATCGGCGTTGTCAGGGATGCATGGGTATTGCTGCACCCAAACACCCATGACGTAGTTTGATGTACTGGTTGTTGTTTGAATGTCATCGACGATGACAAGGAGTGTCGTCGACGATGACAGGAAGTGCCTCTCCATGACTGCAAAAGATGTTGGAGAAGCACAACTAGAAACACTAAACAAAAACGGGCAGAAGAAAGAAAAAAGTTGTGTTTTTTTAAATGTTGGCTTTCCTGTTATACACCAGCTATTAGGCGTGATATCCGGGAAGGCTACCGAAGGAACTTGCCATTGGGAACCTTCGAAAGACCTTGACGATTGTAACTCAACAACTAAAATAGCTTCGGTGTACGTGTATAAAGACGTTGTGTTTCGGGATGCTTCTGAGAGGCAACAAAAATTCATACTCTAGCCCATCATCATACTGAGGGCCGCCACAGCTAGACATGCCCCCTGCACATACCCCATAAACCCAGAGACTTGGGTATGATAGGTTCAAGGCAAATGGTTTTGGGAAAGGCTTGGCGATCTTTCTACATGCATATTGAGGGGTCGTGAACAGTTACCTCCCGCCTTCCTTCCAGTGGGTTCCTTACTGCTTGGGAACACTTGATAGCTTCTTTGACTGTTGGGATTTTTTTCTTGAATTTGCTTCTTGGACTTTTGGAATTTTATTACGATTGCTCACGCGGATGATTGATTGGCCGCGGACTTCCTGGACTTGCTTTGACATCCGGCTCAAACTTGTTGAGGACTCTTCTTCCAGGATTCTTCGGGGACCCACCTTGGGAACTTGGAAGGCAACTGTTCACCTCTGTGGACTAGGAAAAACCCTCTAGCACTTTATCTTGAGTTTCTGGTGGCGCGCCCAGGGTTGCCATGTGACTATGCACCAAACCAACTTGTGTTGGGTCAGGCAGCCCTCCATGATCTTTTCCTATAGTCTTCCCTGGAGTGGCGAGCCTCTGTGAACATGAGACATGCCAGGAAACATGAAGAGCGCGGGTCTCAATACTCAGAAGTTCCCAAGTAATCATCTATGTTGCCTCTGGAAGCATACACCTGGTACGTGTCGTGCATTGTGGGTGTAGGAGCCGCTCCACCTGCAACTTGACACATTGTGCCACCCTTTAACAAGTTCTAGGGTAGACAAAACTTCAATCAACAACATGGTGTGATAGGGGAAAGCCATTTTTTTGTTGTTGGACTTAGTCCATAAAAATTGGGGAAAACTAGATATATCCACGAAATGCAAAGGAGAATGCATCATGGATCCGTTAGCCCACAGAAAAAGTTTCCCCAATGGAAATCTGGAAGGCAACAAAAGAGGCAAAGTTTTAAGAAAAATATTTTTTGAGGAACCTTCCATTGATTGGGGGCATAGGTCGGACTCCCTGGGAATCGATGAGTTGGTATGCTACCCCGTCGTAGACTTGCTCGATGACATATGGCCCTTCCCACTATTGCTCGAACTTGCCCTTCGTCCTGTGCATCACGACGATGGGCCGCCTGAGCACAAGGACCAACTCGTGTTTTCGGAAGACGTGTTGCTTGACGAGCTTGTCGTAAGCTCTCACCATATTCTGGCGGTAAAGCTCCAGGTTCTGTAGGGCATGAAGTCGCCCCTCTTCAAGGGCAACGAGCTCCTGAAACCGTAGTTGTACCTGTTCATCGTGGGTTCATCTTGGATAGCCACCCTCAAAGAGGGTAGCTGGACCTCTAGTGGTAGGACTACCTCACTCCCGTAAACGAGAGAAAATGGAGTCGTCTGTGTTGGGGTATGGACTGTGTTGCGGTACGCCCATAAGGACTCGAAGAGATGGTCATGCCAGTCTCTCCTATTCCTTGTCACCGTCATCTTGAGTATCTTGCCGAGCGTCCTGTTGAAAGCCTCGATCGCACCGTTAGGTCAAGGGTAGTAGCCGGTGGAGTAGTTCCACTTGATCTCGTACTTCTCCGTGAACCTATACATCTTGCTGGACTTGAAGGCCTTGCCATTGTCGGAGGTGATCCGATGGGGTATCCGAAATTGATATATGATGTTTCGCTCTAGGAAGTTGATGATGTTGTCACTCTTCACCTCCCGTAGCGGAACAGCTTCTGCACACTTTGAGAAGTAGTCCATCGCGATGACCATGAAGCGATGCCCCCTGGAAGATGGGGCCAGGGATGATGACGTCGATTCCCCAAGCATCGAATGGCCAAGAGGGAATGGCAGGGTGAAGAGGGATTGGTGGCTGGTGTTTGAAAACACCATGGACTTGGTAATTGTGGCATGATTTGGCCACCCGACGGCAGTCAGCCATAATGTTGGGCCAGTAGTATCCTGCTAGACGTATACTATGATACATTTTTGCTCCTCCTTGGTGCCCGCCACAAACTCCAAGGTGCAAATCCTGCAGGATCTTGTCGCCTTCACTTCGGTTGACGCATCGAAGTAGGACCTCATGTCGATGTGAACACCCGTATAGGACATCTACCTCAAAAAGATAGAGAGGGAGTCATCCTTGTAGTTGGCGCCTCGAGACGGGGTCGTCGGGGAGGCTCCCATGCTTGAAGTAGTCAAGGAAGGGTTGTAGCCACTCTCCCTCCTCTACGACATTTGATGCGGAGCATACCACGTTCATGCACATGTACACTCCGACTACTCTCCAAACCCCAAGTGGACATATGACGAGACCTCGAACAAACGCCATTGGACACAAGGTGAACTCGCTCCTCTCCGAACCTTCACTTTCTACATGTGAGACATGGCTACTACCTCCAACATGTGTGCTATGCATGATCAGGTACTTAGAGGAAAGCCACGGAGCCACCACAACCAACGGAAGAGCTAGCAAGGACGCCAAGTACAAGGATCAAGAAGAAGAGCTACTTCGGAAGCTACAGGATCCGGACGACCGGCCCATCCCGGACGTCCGACCCCTGGAGGTCGCTATAGCCCCAGGAAAACAGGCCAGCAGAAGCTACAGCGGCCGGACGTCCGACCAGGACCGGACGTCCGACGACTCCAGGCTCCGGACGACCGGCCCCCTCCGGACAATCGTGCCAGCAACCACAGAACCGAATTTATAGACATTCAAGAATCTCCGGACATCCAGACCTCCGCGAGCCTCTGGACGACCAACGCCTTACGGACGTCTGACCCCTGGCTGTGTCCAGTTGCGGGCTGAGGCCCATGTCCCCCTTCACTTCACCCCTCTTTTGCACTTAGACTATAAATAGACCTCCTCCTCCTCCTAGAGAGGGTGAGCAAAGGATTAGCTCATTTGATATAGAGCTTTGCTCATCCATACGGATCTCCTCCTCGTGAGAGACCGCGGCCTCTTGGAGAAGATCCACCATGGATTCAAGACCCCTTCACAGGAAGATCCCTCGTGGATTCAAGACCTCCTCTTGGAGATGAGCTACCGCCACTTGTATCGTCCTTTGTTGGATTTGGACCGTGAATCTCTTTGTGTTCCTTGGATCTAGCACATGTGTGATCATTTCGTGTTCGTTGAGTGTTTTTCTCTTGTGTTCCCCCGTGATTTCCCCCATTTCCTTCCACGTGTTCTTCGTGTTCCTCGTAGGGATCCTCTCCAAACATGAAAGACCGGCCCCTAGGGTTCCGCCCTAGATCATATTGGTATCATGAGCCACGTTGATCACGTTTTTGGAGCCCCTACCCTTTGTTTTCTAGCTTGATTTTGTTGATTTCGTCTTAAATCCAAAAATCCCCACCAAAAATAGCCCCAATATTTTTTTTGTGATTTGTTGGTCTGATGGTGTTTTGTTGATTTTGATCCACGGATTTGCTTGGTTTTGAGTGGATCTAGCATTTTCCCAAGTTTTCCCATCTTTCATGCACGAAATCTCGTCAATTTTGACCCCAAAATCTCCATTTTCCGCCCAAAATCGCGCATCCGAACTCGCATCTCGCATTGACCCCGACACATCGGACGACTGGCGTTTTACGGACGTCCGGTCCCCCCTCGAAGCCCCGGACGACCGGAACCACCATTCCAGAACGTCCGATGACCGGATTCCCGAGCCTTCCCGGACGTCCGACGATCGGACATCCTACCTTTCCCGGACGTCCGTAACCTGTAGTTTCAGACTTCGACTGATTTTTCGTTTCGTCCATAACTAATTCATCTGAACTCCGATTTTGACGTTCTTTAGCTCGTTTTGAAGCTCTTGATACCCCCCCCCTTCCCGCAAAAATACCACCAACACCATTTGACTCCATCAAATTTTCGAAAATTTGGCAAGTTTTCCTAGGCCCTCCACCATATCGTCTGCATAGCCACCACCTACTTCCGCAACTTAACCCATTTTGCTTGCCATAGCATTAGTGGTTGCTTGAGTAGTGATTCGAGTCTCCTAAGGTATTTCGGCTACTTAGGGACGATTGCTTCTTCATCAACCACCACCACCACTTCTACATAGGCTTACCCACCATACACTTCCACCCCAACTTAACCCAATTTTGTTTGAGCTTGTTTGAGTTGTGGCTTGTGTCTCCTAAGGTGTTTCGGCTACTTAGGGACGGCAACTTCAAATTTGACACGTGTATAGCCCATCATTTCACTTCCACATTGCCAAGTGCAAACCACCACCGCTCTCCACTACCACCACTTTGACATTTGACGTTTGAGATTTTGAGTTTGCGGTTTTTCTGTTTCCTAGGGTGTTTCGGCAAACTAGGAACGGGTCGACATCGGCAACACTGCCTCTCATCATCGCCACGGACGGTAACCTCCATATCATCTTGGTATCGTGGTATCCCTCCCTTGTATATTCCCCTTGCCATTGCATTGTTAACCCCTAGCCCATTTTGCGTTACTTGCCTATCGAGACTAGCCATTTGAGTATTGCCGGCAACGTTACTTGTGCACATTAGTGATCATACTTCGCATAGCATACATACCATATCATCATGGTGCATATATTGGTATCATATCTTGTGTCACAAGTTTGTTCCCGCATATACACAATTTCTATCTTGGTTTGTGCATTGTGCAAAAGTGGCCATACAAAAAAAAAGAAAGAGAATAAAGCTTTTAAGCAAAAGAAAGAGAGAACAAAGAGCTTGTAAGCAAGTGCCATAACATCATACCACATTGAATATAAGATTGTCATATCCGATCATCTTGGATCATCTTGAGAGGAACACCGGGAACCATACATACATAGCATACTTGGGATAGAAAGTTTATCCATTTTGCATCTTATAGGTTGTGCACAAGTGTCGTATCCTCCTATTGAGCAATCGTGCTAGCGTCTCTCTTGAGTTGTGCAACACGAGTGTTTTCCATGGATTCCACATTTTGTGATCATACCCCTTGGTTGCACGACCCCATTTATCTATCCGTGTGTGTGTGTTTCCGTGTGCCATTTATTGCTATTGGTCCATTTGTTTTATTTGCAAATTTCTGAATCTCTTTCAACATTATTGAATCTTGCTAACATTTTGCATCAAATTTTTGTGCCACTATCCTCACTGAGCTCCACTATAAGCTTTACTTGCGTAGGTGTGAGAACCGACAAGAATTGGTACCAATTGTGCTATTTCCTTGTACATCATTGAGTGATCATTGATCCATTTTCAACATAGGTCAAGGTACATTTGGTATAGTTCTTCTCTTTCTCCCACTCATACTTGCTCGAGTCTTGTGATGGATAGGCAAGGCATTTCATCTCCGGTCTTCGACAACCACGACGGCATGAACAACTACAACACCAAAGCGTCCATCTTCGATCTACAACGACAAATGCAAGGCGCACAATCAAGATTGCGAGAGCGCATCGAGAACATCTCCATCGACATTTTCACTCCGAAGCAAGGAAAAGGGACTACATTGACAAGAAGCTTTCCACATAAAAAGAGGAGCAAGATGCAAGGATGGAGGAGATTAGAGCCTTGATCAAGTCTTCTTCCCCTTCATCATCTTCAAGGCGGCGACGTTCAAGCCACAAGTCTACGGAGCGCGAACACTATGCAAGCGCAAGTCGTCCATGTCATCATCTACATGGCGAGCACCATCACGTTCGTGATCAACATCGTCATGAAGGAAAGTCACCTCCAAGCATCATGTGCACGACGACGAACGCCTATGAGCTCAAGCACGACAACGACATCATCATCATGAAGTTCCTTCACAAGCACAAATGCACAAGTCCCAACAAGCCCTACTTCACGCCAAGTCCAAGCTTCAAGAGCAAAAGAGAAGACCGCGAGACGAGCACCACCAAGACGGAGATACGGCTACATCAACCAATTCGGCATCTTCGCCAAGTGTTCTCAAGGCATCTTCGCCTACTTCCCACGAGTACGCCTACAATGACTTCATCAGGTCCAAGGCGACCACCTACAAGTGAGGGCGTCACTTCCATCTTCGGAAGCCCCTCAAGAAAGATGCTCGAGCATGGGAAACTCCCTTCGATCATGGAGAAGAGCTATGAGGTGCCACATCATATGGGCCTCCTACAACAAGACGACAAGACGGTCGAGCAAGGGCCATCCCCTTCGACCACGGCGACGAGCACGAACCTCTTCAACAACATCAAAACGGCGCCCATATTGGACTCATACTCCGAGTCAAGCTACGCGGCCACGCATGGAGACATTTGCACCCACATATCTTGAGATGCCCCATTTGTCATGTGAGGAGAGCCACCACCCCATGAGAGAGTTGAGTGACTCCACCATATGTGACATTGAGAGCATTTCCTTTGAGAGGATGAGGGTGACCACCACTAGCCCCACACATGAAAGCATGCCACACATCCTATGTGAGGTTGAGCGCCATTTGAGTGACTCCACCAACCATATGAGTGAGGGCATCCTTGAGGGAGTGAGTGAGCCACAACACTTAGTGAGTGAGGTAGTTGACATTGCACGTGAGGCCACTATGATTTCTAACGACTTAACCTCTACTCCTAGTGTGTTTTCTTCTTTGGTGCTATGTCTCCTACATGACGACATGCCTACCCTCAACGAGTCCATCCCTCCAATGGGAAAACCGATGGCCATGGTGGACGATGATGCACCCCGCACATGGTTCCATCAAGATGATGATAACCATGACTTGGTCTTCAACACCTCACCTACAACACATGAGCGACGCTCCAAAGGTAACATAGGTGATGGTGCTTCTCTTGTCCCACTAGTGGACTCTCTTAACATCGATTGCTCCCATGATGTTCAGCCACCTATTCCCAAGCTTCATGATAGTGAGACTTCTTCATTCCTTGACTTACCTATTTATGATAAATATGATGATGAGCATGTTGAGTTGCCTAGTTGTGATGCTATGCTCCATCGGATATCATGTGAAAATTCTATTGGCACATCATGTTTGACAATCCATTGAACTTGTCATATGCTATGAGTGAGATCTCCCATATTGCATCATTACAATCTCAACATAGTAACTATGCATGCCCCATTAGAATAAATCCCATTTGCACTTATGGCATAGATGACGAGATGATGGTCATTGGCTTTTGTTTTTCATGTGATGATATTGCCATGCTTCCTTTACATGATTTGTGCAATTCATATACTATGCCATGCCATGATCACATTGAACCAAATATGCATTGTTTTGGATGTTGTCAATATACCATGCACACACAATTTTCCCTTTGCCTTTGTTTTGTGTAGGTACTCACATATACTCGTCAACCTCTCAATCCCAAGAGTTGACGAAACGAGCTCTTGAGAGCAATGATGACTTGGGATCCCGTGGACTATCCTTACCACTGTTCTGTTTGCGCAACGACTACCCGCATTTCTTTTACTTGGCTCTCACACGGCAATGGGCTATTTACCACTTGTCACCTTATGCCCATACTATCGTGTTCACTTTGCATGTTATGCCTCTTTACATGATTTTGCCACGCAATTGTGACCCTTGCTTGCATCTACCCATGATTCACCATTATGATACTCCTATGTGTATTTGCATGCTTGGTGGAGATCCTTGTTGCTATTGCCATGATTTCTTTGTGCCCCATGTTATTGATGCTTGTTGTGTTGGGAGAGTGATGATGCCCCATTGCTATTTACATATGGATTCTCACCAATACATTGATGATATTTTTCTCAATCTTGCTTTCATGCTTGTGGTATGTCATGTGCATTATTCATGCCCACTATTTGCAAACATGACATGCTTTCCATGATTTCCTCTAGTATGGTGCATCTTCGCACTACTAGTTTGCTTGACTTGATCGCTATGATTGCTTGCTATGTTGCATCACCCACGTTCCACTATTACTTGCTTTCTTGGGTTGATGACATATATGTTGATGCCTCTCACTTGATTTGTCATGATCATTGCCTCTTGTCTCCATTAGTTGCATCTCTCATATCACCTTGTATTGAGTGCCAACTTGCTATGCTTATTGATCATGGAGACTTGGACATATTACTTGTGAAGAATGATTGTTTGATTGAGCCTCTTGTATTTGGTTGTTCTTGCATCATATGCTTCCATACTATGAAATGCTCCCTTGTCCTTTCTTATGATGAGCATGATGCATACACTTGTTGGGTATTTTACCACACGAATGATAGGTTTTGCACTTCCGCTAACCTCATTTGTTTTTCTGAGTGTTTGCCATGTTCTTTCGTTTTGAAGGATTCACAAGGCATTACCGTCATGAGGCATATTGGTTATGTGAAGGCATACATGATGTGCAACTCCAACATCTTCGGGAACATTCTTGAGGTGAACTCCTTCTCTTTGAGCCATCCTCAAATACGCATATTGGATGGGTCACTCTTTCATTGTTGTTTCCTTCTTGTTGTCTACATGATACATCTCGCGAACGGAGGAGCGACATTGGAGATCGGCTCTATGGACCTTCACATTGAGGAGTGCTCGCACTTATTGGTTGCACCTTCGGAACTCCACTCTTGCCACGACATCGAGCATTGGTACACCAACACCTCCATATTTGTTGATTGTGCTCATACATGTCATGCTCGATGGACATATCATACTTACCACAAGTTTGCACCCCATGCATGGATTGACTCACATTATGATTGCCTTGTTGCATCTTGTATTCCCATGTCATCCATGATATATGAGTTTGTGCATTTCCTTAGCAAATTTGTTGTGATCTTCCTTGATGGCATATTCATACATCATGATCATATTGTCCACCATCAATTGCATGATAGCTTACACATATTGAGCATCCATTGCCATATTCATGCTATTGATGAACCGTCCCTCAATGACATCATTTTGCACAATGGTAGAATTTGTCGCTTTGTGCACCATGCTAATTATCCCATGAATGCCTTGCATATCATTCTATATCATCTTGATAAGTTTCATGCACTTTGTCACGCATTATCCATTCACATGGACTCACGCTTAATTGATGGGCATTTTGTGTGCGCTAACCATTGTATTTCCGAGTGTCGCTTGTGTTTGCTCATTTTGCATGTACCACATACCGGAGACACCTTGGAGTACTTGGATTGCGTAATGCCTTCAACTCTGTCCAACTACAAGTCCATCCACGACAACCGTTTCTATGGTGATGAGGATCACGATCTAAGGTCGGATCTTTCCCCCGGGGGGGGGGGATGATGCGGAGCATCCCACGTTCATCCCCATGTACACTCCGACTACTCTCCAAACCCCAAGTGGACATATGACGAGACCTCGAACAAACGCCATTGGGCACAAGGTGAACTCGCTCCTCTCCGAACCTTCACTTTCTACATGTGAGACATGGCTACTACCTCCAACATGTGTGCTATGCATGATCAGGTACTTAGAGGAAAGCCACGAAGCCACCACAACCAACGGAAGAGCTAGTGAGGACGCCAAGTACAAGGATCAAGAAGAAGAGCTGCTTCGGAAGCTACAGGATCCGGATGACTAGCCCAGCCCGGACGTTCGACCCCTGGAGGTCGCTACAGCCCCATGAAAGCAGGCCAGCAGAAGCTACAGCGGCCGGATGTCCGACCAGGACCGGACGTCCGACGATTCCCAGGCTCCGGACGACCTTGCCAGCGACCACAGAACCGAATTTACGGACATCCGAGAATCTCCGGACGTCCGGACCTCCACAAGCCTCCGGACGACCGACGCTTTACGGACGTCCAACCCCTGGCTGTGTCCAGTTGCGGGCTGAGGCCCGTGTCCCCCTTCACTTCGCCCCTCTTTTGCACTTAGAGTATAAATAGACCTCCTCCTCCTCCTAGAGAGGGTGATCAAAGGATTAGCTCATTTGAGATAGAGCTTTGCTCATCCATACGGATCTCCTCCTCGTGAGAGACTGCGGCCTCTTCGGAGAAGATCCACCATGGATTCAAGACCCCTTCACGGGAAGATCCCTTGTGGATTCAAGACCTCCTCTCGGAGACGAGCTACCACCACTTGTATTGTCCTTTGTTGGATTTGGACTGTGAATCTCTTTGTGTTCCTTGGATCTAGCACATGTGTGATCTTATTCGTGTTGGTTGAGTGTTTTTCTCTTGTGTTCCCCCGTGATTTCCCCCGTTTCCTTCCGCGCGTTCTTCGTGTTCCTCATAGGGATCCTCTCCAAACATGAAACACCGCCCCCTAGGGTTCCACCCTACATCATCATTCTTCTTGACGGTATTGACTTCATACTCTGCCGAGATGAGCTCCACGACAGCCGGGAGTAGACACCTTTCTTCCATGTTCACCTACATTGTTTTATTATCTGGAAGCACCAATACCTCTGCTAGTTTCACCAAGGCATCAACAGGTGCATTCCTACTTCGCGGGACATGAAGCACTTCAACATGTTGAAATTTTCCCATTAGATTCCGGGCCGCGGAATAGTACGACACCAGTTCAGGCTTGCAAACTTCATAGATTTCGTTGACTTAACGGATGATGAGTTGAGAGTCTCCATAAGCCCGCAAGGAACAAACCTCCATGGAGAGCGCCAAGAGGAGGCCGAAGACGAGCGCCTCGTACTCTGCTTCATTGTTGGAGCATTCTTCCTTGAGGAGGGAGAATGAGTGATACATCACCCATCCTTGTGGCGTCTTGAACACCAAACCTACACCGGCTCTGAGTCTTGGGGTACCATCGGGGTTGGAGTCCATGCGGGAGGCACCATCAAAGTAGAGCTCCCACGACGCATCGAGGTTGACGTTGAATACCTCTTCATCAGTAAGGTCCGTGACAAGAGGATAGTCATCTGGAATTGGGTGCGCTGCGAGAAACTCCGCCAAGGCTTGACCCTTGATTGCCTTTTCAGGCACAAAGGTGATGTGTCACGCCCAATATGCGACCCTATCCAAAAGGAACTCGAAGGTCCCACCAAGGATAGACCCGCATATTGGAACGCTTTTGCAAGGTGGATATCATTACATCAACATTACATAATAGATGGGGATACATACATAAGGCATACAATGCCACATGAATACAACATCACAATACATTAGAGCATCATCCGACTACTGATGAAACACAAACAGAAACTCAAACGACATCCACCCTGCTAGCCCAGGCTGCCGACCTGGAACCTATCCCTTGATCGAAGAAGAAGCAGAAGAAGAACTCCAACACAAGCAAACATCGCTCTCGCGTCAAGAACATCGCACAACCTGTACCTGCAACTGTTGTTGTAGTAATCTGTGAGCCACGAGGACTCAGCAATCCCATTACCATGGGTATCAAGACTAGTAAAGCTTAATAGGAAAGGAAGGGGTAAAGTGGTGAGGCTGCAGCAGCGACTAAGCATATATGGTGGCTAACATACGCAAATAAGAGCGAGAAGAGAGCAAGCGGAACGGTCGTGAAACTAGCAATGATCAAGAAGTGATCCTGAACTCCTACTTACGTCAAACATAACCCCGAAACCGTGTTCACTTCCCGGACTCCGCCGAGAAGAAACCATCACGGCTACACACGCGGTTGATGCGTTTTAATTCGGATCTGGTGTCAAGTTATCTACAACTGAACATTAACAAATTCCCATCTGCCTATAACCGCAGGCACGGCTTTCGAAAGATTATACCCTGCAGGGGTGTCCCAACTTAGCCCATGATAAGCTCTCGCGATCAACGAAGGATATACCTTCTCCCAGGAAGACCCGATCAGACTCGGAATCTCGGTTTACAAGACATTTCGACAATGGTAAAACAAGACCAGCAAGACCGCCCGATGCGCCAACAATCCTGATAGGAGCTGCACATATCTCGTTCAGGGCAACACCGGATTAAGCTAAGCGTACAGGTACCGACGTAACCCAAGTTGCCAAGGGATGGTCCCGCACGGTGCTCTAGTTTGGACCAACACTTAGACAAGCATTGGCCCGGGGGGCTAAAATAAGATGACCCTTGGGTTAATTACTCCCAAGGGAAATATAGGTGGTGGTGAGGCAAATGGTAAAACCAAGGTTGGGCCTTGCTGGAGGAGTTTTATTCAAAGCGAACTGTCAAGGGGGTCCCATAAATCACCCAACCGCGTAAGGAACGCAAAATCCAGGAACATAACACCGGTATGACGGAAACTAGGGCGGCAAGAGTGGAACAAAACACCAGGCATAAGGCCGAGCCTTCCACCCTTTACCAAGTATATAGATGCATTAATTAAATAAGAGATATTGTGATATCCCAACAAAAATCCTGTCCACCATGGAGCAATCTTCAACTTCACCTGCAACTAGCAACGCTATAAGAGGGGCTGAGCAAAGCAGTAACATAGCCAAGCAACGGTTTGCTAGGAAGGGTGTCAAAGGTTAGAGGTTCATGGCAATATGGGAGGCTTGAAGAGCAAAAGATAGGTAGCGCGGCAAAGCGATAGAACGAAGCAACTAGCATAGCAATGATAGTAGTGAGATCCAGGGTAGCGGTCATCTTGCCTGAAATCCCGCAAGGAAGAAGAACGAGTCCATGAAGAATATGAAGCCACGAAGACGAACCAAGCGTAGACGAACGAATCCTCACGATCGCAACGAAACAGGAACTAACAAGAAGAAGCACACAACATAGTAACGATGCTTCGGGCATCAAGATGGACTCAAATGAACATGATGCAATGGAATGAAATGAAGTACTCGTTGAGAAGAACAATTTGACATATTACACGCACGAAACGGAGCAGTATGCATGGAGATATGATGCGATGAACAGGGCATGATAATGTCAAAATCTCAGGGACTTAGTCATTTTCAGGAAAAAACGGAGAGAGCGTGATTTAGTAAATAACGCACGGGCGGGGATCTGTGGGTTGCTCACCACATGGGCTCGGCCCGGGAAGGAGGAGGAGGCAGGCCGGCTTGGGCCTGGGAGGCGCGCTGGGCCGGAGGGAGGGGCGGCCGGCCCACAGGTGGGCACAGGCCCACGGGGCGCGAGCGGGGGGGACGCGGGCGCTCGGGCGAGCCCCCGACGAACTGGAGGACGGCAGCGGCGCGACTCTGGCAAGATGGCGCGATGAAGATGGCCGGAGAGGGGCGAAGCGATGGCGGGGCACGCGGATCCGGTGGGGATCGGCCGGATCCAGTCACGGGAGGTCGCCGGAGGGACTCCCGCGGCGGTGTCTTGCGGCTCCGGCGGCGGCGCCATCCATGGCGGCGGCGGCGCCCTGCGAGGGAGAGAGAGAAGGTGAGCGAGCGAGGAGGAAGAAGGACGGGAAGGAGAGGGGCGGCGAGGCCTGGCCTGGGGGCATCACGGCGGGGCTCCGGCGACCCGGCGGCGACACGCCGACAACGGGGTCGGACAGAGGCAACGGGAGGAGCGAGCAGGGCGCTCGGGCTGGCGGCAGCCCTCGGGGCCTAGATCGGGGCCCGAGCGGGCCTGGGACGGGCCTGCGGCGGCGGGAGGCTGCTGGGGGACGTGGGGAGGCCAGGTGGCGCGCCTAGAGTGGCCAGGGGCGACGGCTGGGTGGCGGCGCGCCTGTGGGGAGTCGCCAAGTGTCGTGCAGGGGCTGGAGAGGCGCGGAAATGGAGGGAAGCGGCGGCTGGCGGCTGCAGGGATCCCGAGGGGGAGGCTAGAGGTAGGTGGAGGGGGGTTAGGGTTCCAAAATGGAAGGGGAAGGAGATTATATAGGGAAAGGGGACTAGAGGAGGGGGGTTATCATCCGTTTTCGGGCATCGGATCTCGATCCAATGGTCCGGATCGTAGGGGGCTTAGGTGAGGGGTTGGTGGGCTGTGTAGAAGAGTTGGGCTGAGAGGAGAGAAGAGAAGGCAGCCCAGCAACGGTTTTCGGAGACCGAAAACACCCGACGAATATACCGACTATATCGCGGTTATATATTTAACGGTTGGGCAGTCAAACGAACTCCGAATGCGACGAAATTTGGCAGGCGGCCTGTCTACACTATAATAAGACCGCACACCAAGTTCCAACCCATTCCGAGAACATTTTTATGCCGCTTATAAAATAATATTTCGGAGGTGCCGCGGGCGCGTGTGAGTGTGTCTGGACTCCGAACGAACAACGGAGAGAACTGGCGAAACCCGAACGGACGCAAGTTTTGAAAAACATGCAGATGAAATGCAGATGATGTCATGGCAAAATGCAACACGCAAGCAAACGACATGGCAACGACGACGAATAACTGAAGGACACCTGGCGCATCGAATCCGGGGTGTTACATGATGTCAAACTCCATCATGATGAGTGCCCATTTTCCAAGTCACCCCATGAGCGCGGGCTGACTTAGAATGTACCTCACGGGGTCCGCCCTTGCGACGAGCTGGACTTCATGCTTCAACTTGTAGTGCCTGAGCTTCTTCAAAGCAAAGATTAGGGCCAGGCACAACTTCTATATAGAAGAGTATTTTCGCTCAGCCCCCACCATGGTGCAACTCAAGTAGTAATAGGCCACCTCCTTCCCTTCGTCATTGTTTTGGGTTAAGAAAGCGCCTATCGTAGTAGGTTACGCTGCAATTTATAGGATGACTGGGCGCCCCGTTTACGGGAGGTGCCAAGATAGGTGGATTAAGGAGGTACCTTTTGATTTCATCGAATCCGTGTTGGCATCCTTCATCCCACACAACTGGAGCTCCTTTCTTCATGAGGCTTGAGCAGGGTTGGATGCGTCCAGAGAGGTTGGAGATGAAGCGTCGGATGTACGCTAGCTTCCCCTGCAATGACCCCAACTCCTTGAGATCTTGAGGCGGTGGCATATCGTGGATGGCCTTGATCTTCTTAGGCTCGATCTTGATGCCTCGGTGATGAACAACAAAGCCGAGGAAGATCCCTGACTAAACAGCAAAGGCACACTTCATCAGGTTCATCTTGAGTTGATGTTGACGCAGCCGCTCAAAGACGACCCAAAGATCCTCCTGGTGGTGCTTGCGATCCTTGGTTTTGACTACCATGTCACCAACATAGCATTCAACCGAATGATGTGTCAAATCACCAAGAACACATGTCATAGCGTGCTGGTACATTGCACCGGCATTCTTCAGTCCGAATGGCACGATGGTGTAGTAGAAGTTTACCTTCGGGGTCCTGAAAGCGGTGTCGATGGCGTCCGCAGGATCCATCCTGATTGGGTTGTAGCCTGACGAACCAGCCATGAAGGAAAGTGCGCCGTGTCCTGTGGTAGAGTCAATGATGATCTCTGGGATTGGGAGAGGAAAGTCATCCTTTGGGCAAGCCCGATTCAAATCGCGGAAGTCCTGGTAGATTCGTATCTGCTCGTTCTTCTTCTCCACCTGGACAATATTGGCGAGCCACCGTGGGTACTTCGTCTCCTTGATGAAACCTGCAGTGACTAACTTGTTGACCTCCACGATGACATCATCTTCGAGTTCTGGCTGTAACCATCACGGTTGCTGCTTGATGGGACGAAATCGTGGGTCAATCGCCAACTTGTGTGTGGTGACACAAGGGTCCAAACCTAGCATCTCCTTGTAACTCCAAGTGAAGCAGTCTCGGTACTCCATCAAGAAGCTTCGGTAGTCATGTCGCTCCTCTTCCGTCAATGTGGTGCTAACAAAAGTGGGGCTTGGGTCATCCTCTGTTCCAAGGTTGACTTGGACGAGCTCGTCGATGGTGGGATGTCCTCCATCTTCTAGCTCCTGAGGTGCTGATGTGGAGCTAAGTTCCTCTGCGTCACTTGACTTGCCGTTTGTCAGGACCACAATCCTAAATCACACCGATCTAGCATGTAACACATCATATCACTTTGCGGCCTCACGCACGGTATTCCCACGGGTGCCACCTTACCTGGCCCGGGACCGTTTGCGCCATTTGGCTCACGTATATGATAGTGTCACTAGCATCCATATGACAAAGAACCTGGGCCGACATGACTAGTCGTAAACCCAAGGTGGCGCTAACTTACGGGGACAGGCATACATGACCCAGCAACGAGTGTGTCGATCAACAACGTATGAACCCAAGTCGTAGCAAGCTATAGGGACTTAAAGGAGCAACGCGTGACATTTCCCCGAAGGGACAGACACAGGAATGAAGAAGGACACATGCCTCCCAACCTAAGTGTTCCGGAGCAGTAGCAAGCTACCGTGGCTCAATGGAAGCACTAGGAGACATTTCCCGGTAAGAGAGGCTACCAAGCATTTCAATAATCATACACACAATATGCTTGATATGTGCAAATACAACATGGCATCACAACACTACTCTACAACTCAAGTATTTATTCAATAGGCTCCAAGGAGTGAGATATTACAAACATGGGTCTCATGACCCAACATTCAGAGCATACAAACAACGGAATCATAACATGTCTGAGTACAGACATCTACAAATGAAAAAGGACTAAGAAGCTTGACTATCTACAAGATCCTGCTGAGGGCACAAGATCGTAGCTGAGGTAACAAGCTAAACGTTGAAGTCCACATGGAACTACTAGCGAGACTGAAGTCTCTCTGCAAAACATAAATTAAGCAAATGTGAGTACAAATGTACCCAGCAAGACTTACATCAGAACTAGCTACATATGCATCATTATCAACAAAGGGATGGTGGGGTTTAACTGCAGCAAGCCAGCTTTGACTCAGTGGCTAACCTGAACTATGACCGCAAGTAACTTTTTTGAGGTGGCACACACGAGTCCACATATTCGCCATATCAATACACCACTATGGACCCGCGCTCGTCTCCCTATGAGAACGCCATCCATAGCACTCATGCTTATCTTGCGTAATTTAGAGTATGCACTTCCACTTGTCTATGAACTGTATAAGCAACCCAGAGGTCCTTTACCGCGGATGGGACTATTCGATTAGATGATATTAACCCTGCATGGGTGTACTTCTTCACACACGCTCTCACCACTTATAGCCGTTTACACGACATGTACTCGGCAACCTTCAAGCGGAAGCCCAGCGAGGGTGTCGGCCATGACCTGACTAACCACACAAGTCCCTAGTCCAGGTTTATCACCTATTAAGGTTCCATCTATAGGGAGTCCGGCCGAGGTTTCCACATACGGCCCCGAACGATGTGTGCAGGGTTCCCGAGACACCAAACGGGCGCCCGGTACACCGTGCCACGTGCCTACCGCATTGGTTTCGGGCCCAATGCGTGGTACTAACTGTTCATGGCTCACAAACACAGAACTCAGATCCTGAGGATGTTTTCAATGAGACAACCCACCATGTACTCCTACATGGCCTCTTACCACTACCTTTACCAAATCGTGTTCACACACTTAGCTCACGCACAGTAGGGCATGTTCACAACATTCCAATTCATCCCCGATGAATCAGACCTGACTCAACTCTAAGTAGTAGCAAGCATGACAAACAAGCATGAATGAGTAGGCACATCAGGGCTCAACTCCTACTCATGCTAGTGGGTTTCATCTATTTACTGTGGCAACGACAGGTCATGCAGAGGAA
Source organism: Triticum aestivum (assembly GCF_018294505.1). Taxonomy (NCBI): domain Eukaryota; kingdom Viridiplantae; phylum Streptophyta; class Magnoliopsida; order Poales; family Poaceae; genus Triticum; species Triticum aestivum. The sequence continues at coordinate 352,556,483 of NC_057801.1, forward strand.
AAGGATTCAACTACTGTACCATATAAAAGTTGAATCGTTGTTTTCCTAATGCAGTAAAAGAGATCAGGAGCGAGAGAGTGGGATTGTATCAGAATGAACAAGGGAGTTTGCTTGCCAAGCACTTCTGAAGATAGTATAGTTCTTCATCGGTGTCATCGATCACGTCGTCGGTACGTCGTCTACTGAGAGGGGACAAACACCGGCAACAGAGAAGGAAACACAATGAATGCAATGCACAATATGATGCATGATCATGACATGGTAAAATGAGTGTGTTGGGATAATGCAGCTACAACCAGATGGGTTTGAGTTATTTTGAACCCAAGGTTCAAGTTCAAACTCAAACTATGAATTTATAAAGTGCATTATCATGTTTTGCTCTAACAGCAAGGTTAAGTTGTTTAAACATGCATTAAACCAGTACAGATGGATAGATTGGATTTTTATGATCATTTTTCATATATAAATTATTTCATTTGGATTTGTGGTTGAATTTCTATGAATTTTTGAAGTTTTGGACATTTCCTGAAATTTAGAAATCATTTTTTGATTTATTTTAATTCCAGAAAATGTTTACTGCGTCAGCATTAGGTCATGCTGACCTCAGCAGGTCAACAGGCGTCGTCCGGGTCAAACCTGACCAGTGGGGCCCACTAGTCAGTGACTCAGTTAATTAACTGAGTTAGTTAGTGTTAGGTTAAGCACTAACCTTGGATAATTAGGGCACGGGCCCACTGGTCAGTGTCTGAACTAACTATCACGATTAATTAGCACTAAACTAAACCTAACCAAGAATTAACAGGGACGGGCCCATGTGTCAGTGACCCAGGGGGGTCAAACAGGGGTCAAACCCAGGTCAACTCGCCGGAGTTGACCCGCGGCTCGTCGCCGGCAAGGCCAAAGACGGTGGAGGGCGTCGGGTTTCACCCTCCGGTGAACAAAAGAGCGGCGGAGGTGCTCTACGAGATGCCCAGACTCGCGCGCATCCATTGCGGCAAGCGGCAACGGCTGGAGTGCACTACAACGACGGTGGCGATGGCAAGTGCGGCGGCCGGAGCTCGGCAAGCTCGGGCGTGAGGGTTACAGTGCACTAGCAAGCAACCTGAGGTGTGCTGTGGCTTCCTGGGGATGCCCGGAGCACGGCTACGTGCTTGGTTTGGCCAGGCGGGGCTACTGGCGACGGCGAGCTTCGTGGCGGCGGCGGCGGGCTCCGGCCGAGGTGGGAACCACGACTGGAGGATGCAAGAGACGACGGGGAGAGGGGCTGAGGAAAGAGGGGCTCACTGGGAACTCGTGGAGCAGGCTAGTGAGCTCGGGGGAGGGAGCAAAGCAACCGTGAGTACTCACAAGGATCTACACTACATATGCATGGGTATATATGTAAAGAGGCAATATCGGTGGACTGAACTATAGAATGCTAGAATAAGAGGGGGATAGCTAGTCCTATCGAATACTACGCTTCTGGCAGCCTTCGTCTTGCAGCATGTAGAACAGAGTAGATTGAAGTCCTCCAAGTAGCATCGCATAGCATAATCCTACCCGGCGATCCTCCCCTTATCGCCCTGTGGGTCGTCCTTTTACCGAGGGACACGGCTATTCGAATAGATAAACTTCCCTGCAGGGGTGCACCACATAACCCAACACGCTCGATACCCATTGGCCAGACACACTTTCCTGGGTCATGCCCGGCCTCGGAAGATCAACACGTCGCAACCCCACCTAGGCACAACAGAGAGGTCAGCACGCCGGTCTAAATCCTATGCGCGCAGGGGTCTGGGCCCATCGCCGATTGCACACCTGCACGTTGCATACGCGGCCGGTGAGCAGACCTAGCAACCTGCATTACAAAGGAAGTTGCGTTACGCGGTCCAACCCGGCGCGCGCCGCTTAGTCGCTGACGTCAAGAAAGCTTCGGCTGATACCACGACGTTGAGTGCCCATAACTGTTCCTGCGTAGTTGGTTAGTGCGTATAGGCTAGTGGGCAGACTCAGATCAAATACCAAGATCTCGTTAAGCGTGTTATTATGAAGCAACCGCGAACGCCGACCAGGGCCAGGCCCACCTCTCGCCTAGGTGGTCTCAACCTGCCCTGTCGCTCCGCCTCAAAGTAACAGTCGGGGGCCGTCGGGAACCCAGTCCCACAGATGAGGACATCAATACCATTGTTACATCGACAGCCCCTGCTGCTATACATACTGGACCAATTACTAGAGCTCGCGCACGCCAACTAAATTACCATGTTCTTTTGTTTCTTGGTAATGATTCTAATGTTCATGAGAATATGATGCTGCCTAAATTGGATACATTTGTTTTTCTTACAAATGAAGGTCCTAGCTTGGAGAAGGAGGAACATTGGAGCAAGAACAAGCATGGAGTTGATGGCATGTGCAAGGGGAACAAGAACAGAGTTACAAGTGATGATTTCAGGGCTTTGAAGCCACCATAATGAGTGCATGAAGCCTTGGATGAAACATACAAGATGCCACTTCATAAATTTCATCCAAAGGCTATTCTAGGTGCTGCGTCACCTTTTATTGGGCCAGACCCATGTAATTTCGAAATACATAAGTATAGGCTATTTTTAGAGTCCGTATGTGTGGGGAAACAAGAGATAGGGTTGGTTTCGGTCCCCTCCACCAAGGGCCACGAAATTCCCCCCTCTTCCTCCATATATATAGCCTTTAGGGCACCATTAAGACTTTGGGTTTTGTTTAGATTAAAAGTTCGCCATAGCTACAACTTCGCGTACTTCGTTTGTGTTCAACAACTAGACAAAGGCGTATCAGAACCCCACCATCATTAATAAAGCTTTCCTCTGTTCGCAATATCCAGATTGCAATCTTAGTTTCTTGCTTGTTCTTCATTTGCTTGCAGGAAATAGACCTTCGTGGTTGTCAGGACCCCGACTCAATGCCACATCGATCTAGCATGTAACACCTCATATCACTTTGCGGCCTCACGCACGGTATTCCCACGGGTGTCGCCTTACCTTAACCCGGGACCGTTTGCGCCTTTTGGCACACGTATATGACAGTGTCGCTAGCATCCATATGATAAGGAGCCCGGGCTGACATGGCTAGTCGTAAACCCAAAGTGGCACAGACTTACAGGGACAGGCATCCATGACCCAGCATCGAACGTGTCGGTCATCAGCGAGTGAATCCAGGCTGTAGCACTGGGCTAGCAGGACTCCGGTGAACCGGGCTGTAGCGGGCTAATAGGACTCCGGTATTCATCGCGTGACATTTCCCCGAAGGGACAGACACAGGAACAAAGAAGGACACATGTCGGCCAGCCTAAGTGTTCCGGAGCAGTAGCAAGCTACCATGGCTCGGTGGAAACACTAGGAGACATTTCCCGGTAAGAGAGGCTACTAAAGATAAACAACTAGATAGTCAGATCCCACACATACCAAGCATTTCAATAACATACACACAATATGCTCGATATGTGCAATACAACATGGCATCACAAAATGACTCTACGACTCAGTAGTTTATATTCAAAAGGCTCCGAGGAGCGAGATATTACAATCATGGGTCTCATGACCCAACACTCAGAGCATACAAGTCAAAGCACAAGCGGAAGCTATCATGTCGAAGCCTGACTATCTATCAGATCCTGCCGAGGGCACAAGATCGTAGCTGAGGTAACAAGCTAAACGTCGAAGTCCACGCGGAACTACTAACGAGACCGAAGTCTCTCTGCAAAAACATAAATAGGCAAACGTGAGTACAAATGTACCCAGCAAGACTTACATCAGAACTATCTACATATGCATCATTATCAACAAAGGGGATGGTGGGGTTTAACTGCAGCAAGCCAGCTTTGACTCGGTGGCTATCCTGAACTACGACTGCAAGTAACTCTTTTGACGTGGCGCACACGAGTCCACATATTCACCATATCAATACACCACTATGGATCCGCTCCCGTCTCCCTACGAGAACGCCATCCATAGCACTCACGCTTATCTTGCGTATTTTAGAGTATCCACTTTCACTTGTCTATGAACTATGCAAGGGGTCCAAGTTTCCATATCCGAGGAATCCGGCTATTCAAATAGATAATGATAACCCTGCAGGGGTGTACTTCTTCACACACGCTCTCGCCACTTACCGCCCTGTACACGTCATGTACCTCGGCAACCTTCAAGCGGAAGGCTTGCGAGGGAGTCGGCCACGACCTGACTAACCGAACAAGTCTCTAGTCCAGGTTTATCGCCTATTCGGGTTCCATCCGCAAGGAGATCCGGCCGGGGTGTCGCTCACGGCCCCAAACGATGTGTGCAGGGTTCCCAAGCCCACCAACCGGGTGCCACTTGGTACACCGTGCCACTATGCCTAGTCTGTCCCAAGCCCACCTGTACCGGGTGCCACTTGGTAGACTACTAACACTACCTACAAACACCAGAAACTAGTTGCAACTCCTGGACAGAGATCAAGTTGATTAATAAGTCGAGAGAGCTTGGAGTGCCCGGAGCCCAATGTGTGGTAGTAACTGATCATGGATCACAAACACAAAACTCAGTTCCTGAGGACGGCTGCAATGAGACAACCCACCATGTACTCCTACATGGCCTCTCACCGCTACCTTTACCAAATCGTGTTCACACACTTAGTTCACACCCAGTAGGACATGTTCACACGCCTCTGATTCATCCCCGATGAATCAGACCTGACTCAACTCTAAGCAGTAGCAGGCATGACAAACAAACATGAATGAGTAGGCACATCAGGGCTCAAACAACTCCTACTCATGCTAGTGGGTTTCATCTATTTACTGTGGCAATGACAGGTCATGCAAAGGATAAAGGGGTTCAGCTACCGCAGCAAGTAACAAATGACTCGTTGTTGTCCTAATGCAGTAAAAGAGAGCAGGGCGAGAGAGTAGGATTGTATCGGAATGAACAAGGGGGTTTTGCTTGCCTGGCACTTATGAAGATAACATTGAGTCTTCATCAGTGTCAACGATCACAACGTCGGAACATCGTCTACCGGGAGGGAACAGATACCGGCAACAAAGAAGAACACAATCAATGCAATGCACAAAATGATGCATGCTATGACATGGCAATATGAATGTGTTTTGAGCTAATGCAACTAGCAACAGATTAAATGAAGTTGGTTTGAATACAAGATTCAAATTCAAACTCCATATGTGATTATTCAAATGCCATTTAATTCATTTGTCCTAAACAGTAGTGATAAGTTGTTCTAACATGCATGAAAATGGTACAGATGGATTCCTTGAATTTTTCTGATAATTTTTCATATATAATTTATTTAATTTGGAGTTACGGTTGAATTTCTATGATTTATTGAAGTTTTAGCTATTTTCTGGAATTTCCTGAATATTTTTAAATCCAGAAAATACTTATTGCGTCAGCCCCACGTCACTGTGACGTCAGCAGAGTCAACTGGGCGCTCCAGGTCAAACCTGACGTGTGGGGGCCACACGTCAGTGACACAGGAACTAAACAGGGTTTAGTTAATTCTTAACTAACGTAATTAGAAGGGCTGGGGCCCACAGTCAGCGGGTCAGTGGGTTAGCTAAAATTTAATTAGTACCTAAACCAAATTAGCAGGGCCTCGGGCCCACATGGCAGTGAAACAGTGGCTAAATAAATTAAAATAAACTAAACTAATTAACAGGGGGCTGGCCCCACCTGTCATCGGCCCAGGGGGAGGTCAAACCCCTGGTCAGCGGGGTCAACTCGCCGGCGTTTAGCCGCCGGCGAGGCTAAACGCGGCGGTGCGGGTGTGGGTTTCACGTACAGGGCACCGTTCGGTGCGCCCTTTGGCTCTACGGAGAGCTGGCGCGATGGCGCGTCGGATGGTCGTGGTCTCCGGGCCTGGGGTGGCCGGAGTCGACGGCGGCGAGCTCGGTTGCGGCCGCCGGAGCTCGGGTGAGACACGGGCGACCACTAGGGGGCACGAGAGGGCGAGCTGCGGCAGGCAACGGGCTCGTGGAGACGTTCTGAGCACGATGGTGCACTCGGGTGGGAGCTCCAGTGGCTGCAGGTGACGGCGGCGACGAGGTCAGCGGCGCCGGAGTTCGGCCGCGACGGAGCTATGGCCTAGAGCTCGCAAATGCGAGGGGAAAGAGAGGGGTTCTGCACGGAGGCTCACCGCGAGGTCGATGAGCAGCTCAGGGGTCTCGGGGAGGCGTCGGAGGCGGCGAATCGACAGCGGCGGTCCTCGGTGGCCGAGGAGGGGAAAAGCGTTGGGACGGCGCTTCGGGGCTTCTCCGGTCGCGTGAGCCGACGGAGAGGTCGAGGGAGGCACTGCGGAGCTCGGGAGCGCGTCGGGGAGGAGAGGGGGTGGCGGTGGCCGCGAGGGCAGCGAGGGTCAGCGACGGTGGCGCTCGGCCGGTTGTGTGCGAGAGGGACGGAGAAGGGGAGAGGCGATGGGAGAGGTCGAGGGGGTTCCAGGGGGTCGGGGCAGCGCCGAGAGGATGACGCGAGGCGTCGCGGTGTCCAGGCGATGCAGACGAGCAGGGTGGTGGCGTGGCGAGCTCGGGCGCGTGCGCCGAGTCCCTCCTCTGCCTTCTGGCGCGGGGAGGAAGGCGACAGGGAGGAGGAGGTGGGCTGGGCCTGCCAGCTAGGCCGCCAGGTAGGTTTGGGCCGGGTGGGCTGAGAGGTGAGCGCCAGGTAGGCTTCTGCTCTTTTTTTCTGTTCTGTTTCTTTTATTTAATATCTTTTGCCATTGTTTGAATTTAAACAAATTCAAACAATGCCAAAAACTCCTCTGAATATTTTTATTTTGCTAGATGGACTTTTCCAAAAGCTTATAAAATATTTCAGGGGTATTTGAAATTATATTCTAGTTATATGAATATAATTCAAATTCAAATAGCTAATGATTTAAATTCAAAGTCCCAAAAATAAATCCTTTTAAAATGTTCATTATTTTTGGTTTGGATCAAAACCCTTGCCAAAAATATTAAACATCTAAGAGGAGCATTTTGGAACAATGAATGAGATTTTAGGGTTTTTGCCCTTCTTTAATTTAGGGTTTTGAGGCTTCTGACTTCCTCAGTTCAAGTTTTTAAAAATTTAAACATGATGCACAGACGGAAGCAAGCACATGACAGGTCAGAGCTAGGGATGTGACAGTGGTCAGGTTGGTCATGCTCCGGCATGGTCAATAACCTCTGGGAGTTGGTTTAGCGATTGCTAAGGGGCGACGTCCTCGCACGTTCGTAGTCGGATCGTCAAAGTCGACTTCCACCAAAACGATAGCCACCGTCTTATTGAAAGACGGGGCACCTTTGCCTCTGTCACCCACCTCTACCAGGATAGAGCCACCTGTCCTTTCGGCCCCCATATCCGAATTACTTGCGGGTACTCAACGAGCCGACTCGACTTTAGTCACCATCTGTATAGTATGTATATATGTATAGTATATACCCGTGATCACCTCCCGAGTGATCACGGCCCGATAGTATAGCAAGGCAGACTGACAAGAATGTAGGGCCAATGATGATAAACTAGCATCCTATACTAAGCATTTAGGATTGCAGGTAAGGTATCAATGACTGTAGCAACAATGACAGGCTATGCAACAGAATAGGAGTAATCGAACAGTAACATGCTACACTACTCTAATGCAAGCAGTAGAGAGAAGAATAGGCGATATCTGGGGATCAAGGGGGGGCTGCCTGGTTGCTCTGGCAAGAAGGAGGGGTCGTCAACTCCGTAGTCGAACGGGGCAGCATCAGCGTCGGTCTCGTAGTCTACCGGAGAGAAGAGGGGGAAGAAATAATAAATATAATGCAAACATAAGCATGACGATGCAAGACATGACACGGAGCGGTGCTAGGTGCGCCCTAACGCAGTAGTAGGTGATACCGGCAAAAGGGGGAAACATCCAGGAAAGTATCCCCTGTATTTCACGTTTTCGGACAGATGAACGAAAGTGAAATGTTGCAGGTTCGCTATGCTAGGGACATGTGGTTGACGAACGGGTTGCGTATTCGGATTTGTCTCGTTGATCTGAGCAACTTTCATGTACAAAGTTTTTTCATCCGAGCTACGGTTTAATTTATATTAATTTTCAAAGTTTTTAAATCATTTTTGGAATTATCAGAATTAATTTAATTAGAAAATTTAATTATCACGTCAGCATGATGTCAGGGTGATGTCAGCAGTCAACCAGTCAGTTGACCTAGTCAAACTAACGTGTGGGTCCCACTGTCATTGTCAAACAAGTTTAATTAGTTTAGTTAATTGATTAGGTTAATTCAACACGATTAATTAAGTTAATTAATTTAGTTAATTAATTAATTAATATTTTTATTTTTCAAATTCTTTTTTTGTATCTTTTTTTAAGAAAAAACGTTTCCAGGGGGCCACTATCAGTGGCCCCACGGCCAAACAGGGAGGTTCAGGTGCCCGAACGGGCGCGTGCCCAAGCAGGCGCGGGGCGCTCCTGACGCACGCCGGCGCCGGCTGCCAGAGCCAGGGAGGCGGCTACGTAGGAAGCGGAGAGGGCGGCGCGGGAGGAGGAGGCCGGAGGGGGGAAACGGCGCGCGGCAGGAAGTGGGCAGGGTACGGCTTGTGCGGCGACGGAAAGGAGGCCGGAGGCAGGGCGCCGGAGCGAGACGCGCGAGCGGGGCACCGCGGGGTTGGCCGGTTGCGGCCGTCCGCGGGTGACGGCGGGCGACGGAGCCGAGCGTGGGGGAGAGGTAGGGCGCGCAGGGGAGAGAGGAGAGAGAGGGGATCTCACTGGGGCGATAGGGGTTAGGCAGCGGGGGTCGAGGAGGATGACGGAGACGAGACGATACAGGGAAGGAGGCGACGAGGGCGTCCGGCGAGGTGCTCATCAGCGACGAAGGCGGCGGGGTGCTGAGCGGCTTCGGGCATGTATCGCATCGGGGGCGAGGCGGGCGGTGCGGCGATGGGCGATCGAGGACGAGGCAGCGAGGTCCAGGGCGACAGCGTCGGGGAGCCGGCCGACGATGGCGCTCGGGGCGATGATGCCCAGATCGGGGCGAAGGGAGGAGTGGGTCGGATCGGGGGGGAGTGGGGAACGTCGGGGTAGGTTAGGGTTATGGTGGGAGAGGGAGTGGGTTAGTAGGCAGGGGGTGGGCCGGCCTGGTGGGAGGCCAGCTGGGCCGTCTGGCCCAGTTGGCCAGGGTGGCTTTCCCCCCCTTTTTTTGTTTGTTTTTCTATTTTTATTCTTTTCCCATTTTCTGTTTTATTTATTTTAGAGCATCATAGCATTTTCTAATCATGGATTTTCTTGTGTTTTCCTGATTTTTAATTTGAATTTGAATTGATTTCAAACTAACACGAGATTAGTAACAATAATCAAGGTGATGTGGCATCATTAGCAGAGGTTCATGTAGCATAAGTACCCGGGCGTCACAATTCTCCTCCACTACAAGAAATCTTGTCTTGAGTTTTAAGCGGTGGAGTAAGGGGGGAGGTGCTGGTAGCGAAAAAAACTAACAAGTCTTCTCAATCTTGGCTGCCCTTTCGAAGAGGTTGATCCCCTTTTTGTGGATGTCTTCATTTCTCTGCTTCAAGTCACCATGATCAAGTCGTCATCCTTTCTTCAGGATCTCCATCGTCCTACAAACGCGACCAAGGGGAAAAACTCCGGAAGAACACTTCTCCACAAAGCTGGGCATCTGACGGTGAACTCAATGGGAAATACACAAGGTGCCCCACAAGTTGTATTTCAGTGAATTCGTTGAGTGCAATATACGATGGTACCAAAGTTTCAAACGGGTAGGCTATCATTCGATGACTAGACAGAAGCTGGAATGAGGGTTTGAACAACGAGAATAACATGGTGTTTGATTCCAGGATAAATAATGGTATAGCATTCAGCTCGTGAATCACATATGAAGCCAGGTGCAAAGGATACATTAGAATCCGGGTTATAAAGAAGGGTCAGGTTTTGATCCAGTGGACATGTGGGTTATGGGCCCACCATGTGGGTTGAAAGTAGGAAGGGTGGTGACATCTTGCACAGCCGCGATAGGGAGGCATGTCAGTGAATAGCTTGTCAGCTATGCCGGCAACAAAGTCGGTACCAAGGACGAGGAACGAAGAGAGCAATTTTCCTGCTTCTTGAACGAGGCGAACCAATTGGCAAAGTTATCACCCATCTATGGTTACCGGAGTCATCAACAATAGTAACAGGGTCTTACAGACAGAGTGGTACAACAAGGTGCCTACCTAAGCAGGGAATTATCTCTGCTCAGTTAAGTCAGATTCAGGAAAGCTTAAACAAAAGAAGGGAAAGGAAAACGCAATTATCAGATTAAACAGAACAATGGAAAGGAAAATTGTGTTTACACACAATTATTAGGAGTATACCCTTCCCATGTACAAGCAGAACATGGCATACAAGGTAGGAGAGCAAGTACCCAACCATTCAGATAAGTGGCAAGGATTAATCAAGATGTTACCCATACAACGGTGTTTGGATAACTGACCAAGAAACATTTGGCATCGCGCCTCCAATGTTCTTGTTGATGAGCGGGGTATCATAGTCATGCTTCGAGGTAGCAATGGTATGGTGTTTTCATCAAGGGCCAGACTTCGGATACACAAATGATCCATCAGGAGCAACTTATAAAATAAGTCTTACAATTTCCTCCAGGAAGAATGGTTATCCTTGCAAAACAAATTATAATGATAGGTCCTCCAGCCAGGGGGTGCTAGGCACGACATCATAATACTGGGTCATCAAAGGGCCAACATCATAACTCCTGGAAAGTTGTCCCAACCATCATATCTGACCGAGATTCAGATCCGATTGGTATCATGATACCTCAGACTCAGGATGTCCGAGAAGAAAAGGTGCAACACAAACTGACGAAATGACATTGCAGGATTCTCGGGAAATGAACTATGGGAGCGGGTTCCTAAAACAATAGTTCATCATTAAATCGAGGAGGGGATGAGGAGGTGGCTGATGGGCTCAGTGACAATTCATCGAGAATTCCAAACGGATGGATTTCCATAATAATGTGAACAAGAAGATGACACTTGTCAATTCAAATGATATAATGTTGTATGCTCGAGTAAAACATACACCATCAATCATTAGTTGAAAGGTGTGCCCGAAATATGGCCTTAGGCAGCAAGATCAATGTTAGAGTGACGATTCAATAACCAACAGTCTAAGAATGAACTGTCGATCGTTAACTTCTAAGCAATAGGGTTGCTAGAAGTACAGAACTCAAACATCATCGTTAGCATATTGGTATCCTGGTTAAAAACAACACGGGGACCAAGGAAGAATGGTGATGATGAGAAGTATCATCATACCGAGAATTTCTAAGAGGTGGAGCAATCCCCACAACATTCTCGACAAAAAAGACAGTAATACTTCAAGGCAGAACACAACACTAGCTGGAGAGCAAGTTGTATTCATAATGTGGACAAGTTCACGATGAAAGGAAGTCAAGGGTGTTGTCAATGATAATAAAAATCATCGAGGGCAAGGAGGGTATTTCTAATCATGAACACAGTTAACATCTTGGAAGAAGTCAAAGTGTTGAAGGTGATCTGACACATTTGCTGGGAGGTTTCGAGAGGATGCAATCAAACAACAACGGCAACAAGCAAGGGAATGACGAAGTGGCAAGTTATAGGATCAATATATAAGATGCAAGCTCGGAACCAAAGTTGCCTTTCAAGACAAGCAACATATGAAAGCTCGACGTAAGTCGTGCTCACACACTGAAGAATTCATGCACTAGAGAAGGACGAGGTAGCACAGTCAAAGATAGCAAGACCAGGATGCAGCGAATAGTCTAGGAATGACCAGATTGAGTTCAGAATTTCCTAGTAAAAATACAAGGGGTATTTGATTTGTAGTGAGGAATAATTTCACTAGTCGATGTCCTCGGTTGACAACAACCCAGAACCCATAGAGTGATTACGACAAGGAAAGACATTACTTCAACAAGTTAGTAAGATGTGGTGCAATGGCAAGACATCTTCGAGATACCAGGGTGTAATACTCGAAGGTAGAACATGATAGAAGTAGAACCGGGTCATTGACCTATGATAGTAGATACTTCAACCTTGCCAAAAATAGACGAGGCACTGGATTGAATTCCCATCAGATATATCAAATCAGGACAGCATGGTCGGAACCATAACTGTAAGGAATCAATTTCAAGAATACCAAAAGAATCATACAGCTGGATAATCATTTTGCAAGAAGCTTCCGAGACGGTCTACATCACTTTCATGGGCATGAACACAAAGTTCAAGGTCGACTCCCACTTCTTTAATGCATATCATTTCATTCACCTCTTGCTTTGATAAAACTGTAGTCTTGGAACTTTATCTGGTAGAACACCGGAAGAGTATGACTTGTGAAAACTTTCGGGTTCTCACGGATTAGGGAATGGCATAGGTTCAACCCATCGGGCATCATAGTAACATATACCACAAGTTTCAAAAGTACATACACGAGCTCAAAAGCAGAGCATGGTTGGCCAAGCAGAGGTTACAATTTACCAAAGGTGTTGTGTATCAGGGGAAGAACTCACAAGGTGATTGAATATGAAGGACATTGTCGGATAAAAATCCAACAATGGATCGAGCGATCCACAACGGAGCTGATGTGAGTATCGTTACTCACTCAGAGGAAGAAACAATGCAGAGGCACCAGATTCAAGAATCACCTGATTAGTCTGATGCTTAAATAGAAAGAAATTATGGTTTCCAAAACGAAGGATCATAAGCAAACGCTCTGATCAAGGATGGATAAGTTGAAAACACTTAGTTGGACAATCAATAAAGGTTTGAATTGCTGAGGACCAACTCATATCTGGAATGACGTCTGAGTCAGAAAGATAATTTTAAAAAGGATAACCTGATGACTGCGTGCGTACGCACATATTGAATCAATATGCTCAAAATGACTAAGACAAGGTATGTTATCAAGGACTACTAGTCATATGGAATTAGCCATAATGTAAGTAGGCAAGAATTTCAAGAATAACATGCTACAGAGGATTTTCGAAAGATTGAAAAGTATTCTGAAGAATTTTGTGAGACACATGAACAATTGAGAAGAATGGATCCTCGATAAATGTGAGGATAAAACCCGTAAGGGTTTTCATGCGAAATAAAACTGCAAGATATTAAAATCAAAGGATTCTCGGGGCAATAGAGAATAGTTCGAGGCATCTTGTAACAACAAGAGCGACAAGAAGTGATAATGAGAATGACAAGTGCATGCAGATACCATAGGGATATATCGGTGGCAGTGAATTGCAAAGGCGATGAGCACAAGGGTCTCGGGAAAATATCGAGGGATATCCTTAGAATCTTCTGACCAAGCAGGTGATCTTTTGGAATGAGGGCTCTTCAGGAGAAATAGTTACGAGAACCCAGAGTTAGAGTTAACAAAATCATTTAACCCGAATAGAAGAGAGATCAGAGTCCCAGAGCATAGACGAGGAGTAAAAGATCCTAATACCACCCAATGGCGACGTGGGCCCATAAGCCGCATAGCCAAGTTAGTAAAAACTTTTTCAATGACTAGACTCAACTTCGGCCAAGGAGTTTGGAAGGGGGATTCCTACAGTCAGGTCGTGGCCGCCCTAATTTCCATCATACCGGTGTTATGTTCCTTGATTTTTCATCCCTAACACGGTGAGGGGTATGGGACCCTCTTGACAGTTCGCTTTTAATAAACCTCTTCCAGCAAGGCCCAACATTGGTTTCCATTTGCCTAATAACAACTAAAACTTAAATAGGGGATTCTCGCCGGCACCCTAGTATTTTTAATCAACCCCTCCCCCCCCCCCCGGGGGGCTAGTGCTCCTCTGAGTGTTGGTCCGAACCGAGCAGCCTGCGGGGCCACCTCGGGGAAACTCGAGGGCTGGTTTTACTCATAGCTTGACTCATCCGTTGTGCCCTGAGAATGAGATACGTGCGGCTCCTATCGGGATTTGTCGGCACACCGGGAGGTCTTGCTGGTTTTGTTTTACCATTGTTGAAATGTCTTGTAAACCGGGACCCCGAGTTTGGTTGGATGTCCCACGATGGAGGATTGTCTCCTCGGATCGTGAGCTTATAATGGACTAAGTTCGGACACCCCTGCAGGGTTGAAACTTTCGAGAGTCGTGCCCGCGGTTTTGTGGCAGATGGGAATTTGTTAATATCCGGTCGTAGAGAACTTGACACCAGATTCAAACTAAAATACCCAACCGCGTGTGTGACCGTGATGGTCTCTTTTGGAGTGGGTCTAGAAGAGAACACGGTGGTATTATGTTTGAACGTAATTAGTTCCGGATCACTTCTTGATCATTACTAGTTTGCGACCGTTTGCGTAGCTCCTCATCTTATTCTTGAATTCATAAGTTAGCCACCATACATGCTTAGTCGCTTGTTGCAACCTCACCACTTCCATTCCTTACTCATTTAGCTTTGCTAGTCTTGATACCCATGGTAATGGGATTGCTGAGTCCTCATGGCTCACAGATTACTACAACAACAGTTGCAGGTACAGGTAATGCGATGATCATGACGCGAGAGTGATGTTTACTTGTTTTAGAGTTCTTCTTCTGTTTCTTCTTTGTTCAGGGGATAGGTTCCTAGTCGGCAGCCTGAGCTAGCAGGGTGGATGTCGTTTGAGTTTTTGTTTGTGTTTCATCCGTAGTCGGATGTTGCTTTTGTGTATGATGTTGTTGTATTCATGTGGCATTGTATGCCTTTTGTATGTATCCCCAACTATTATGTAATGGTATGATGTAATGATATCCGCCTTGCAAAAGCGTCTCCAATTTCTATCCTTGGTGGGACCTTCGATTTCCTTTAGGATAGGGTCGCATATTGGGCGTGACATAATCCAAGATGGAACAGAACAAAACTGGGTTGCATTAGATCTGCGAAATACAACTGCTTTGACCCAATCGTGGATATGAATGAGGTTCTAGAGTTTGTTTCTCCTAGTCATTCCGAATAGAATGGCTTGACGGACCACAAGAATAATAGGCATCGATGAACACGAGTGCACGACTACTCCTGACTATCAATTGATAGACGGGGGTTAGAATACAACTAAAGATGGATAACTCAAAGGAACATACGATTTTCTGAGTTGTGGATGCATGGATTAGCAGGTCGAACGAGTTCAACATATTTCTTCCGGATAACCCATGCAGAAAGGTAGAACCGACAGAGTCACAACATAGAATCGAGAACTCATCAAGAGCACTCTGGTTGTGATCTTTCGGTTTAACAAGGAACTTCTGCCATAAGTAGTTCATGGTATTTGGAAGAAAGAAATACCAAGGACCTCGAGGACTATCACAAAGGTTACTAATAACCTAAGGGAACTAGCAAACACTATCAACACAAAGTAAGTAGGGGAATCTCGGGTTCAAAAACCCAGGAGTAGAATGCCTACTAACTAAGTGGCATCACAGGATGCTTTCGAGGATGACGACCAGAATTATCACACTGGTATCACAAGACATGGCTAGATTACTAGGCGATTAACTAAGACACCTAGGGTCATAATAATATCTCCAACCTATATACCGAGGCAATGAAGTACCTCAACACACTAGCTAGTGTGGTTAACCTGGCCAAAGGAACATCGGGAACGGAAAGAAGGGATTTGCAAATGCATCAGACTATTTAGAAACCTGGGATGACTCGGACAGCATAACGGCTATAAATGCTCAAAATGATTTGAGACATCCTGCAAAATGGTGGCATAACCACTCGATCATTACAATATCAAGATTCTGAGGCCAGCTATGAATACACGAAAGTAGTTGGAACCGAACTGAAGCTTAGAACCATCAATCCTATAAGTCTACGGATTAGTAACACGTGATCCTGATCGAAAGAAGAGGAAGCCTAGTTCCTAAATCCTGTAGGAAAGATAGGATGACTCAGATCAGAAGGGCATAAGGTAAAGGAGTAAAAAGAGCCTTATGTTCCCATCCACAATCAATTTCCTTATATAACTAAAGAATTTCTAGACTCAACTTCGACTAGTTTGACTTAGTAATCCTACAGGCAGTCAGGCTCTGATACCAAAGCTGTCAGGACCCCGATCCTAAATCACATCGATCTAGCATGTAACACATCATATCACTTTGCGGCCTCATGCATGGTATTCTCACGGGTGCCACCTTACCTGGCCTGGGACCGTTTGCGCCTTTTGGCTCATGTATATGATAGTGTCGCTAGCATCCATATGACAAAGAATCCGGGCCAACATGACTAGTCGTAAACTGATAACGACATGACTACCTTGGATAAGACCAAAAATATTGCATACATGCATATTTGTCAGGTGATATCTAGTGCAAACTATTCAATAATCTATTTATGTTATCCAAAACAAAAATACTTCACACACTTTTGTGTTTTGTCTAATTGCAGGTGTATGGGACATTTCTACAATCAACATATGAAGATAAGGGAAAAGGATAAGTTTAGGTGTTGTTCAAAAAGTCATCTCACGTCACTTTTGGGCCACGAGAAGATAGAGTCCAAGTCTCTCGCGTTTTGGATTCAGATTCGGACTGCACAGACATACTTGATTCAAAACGTCAACAACTTTTTCATACGGACTCCAAATTGGGTGATTCTTTTTTTGTTGGAAACTAGATTTCATGCACTTTCCAACCCAGTTGGACTCACCTTCAAATTCGTATGGAGTGTCGAGTTATGGATGAAACAATCTGATGTTGTAGGAGAATCCGAGTTAAACTACAAGTCCAAAGGTGTTACATCACCTCCACTTGGGCCCATTGGCCTTGTACGACCTAGGGTTAGTTTTAGGCTACCTTGGGACGTCCTCCCACCTCCTTGGCCGCCACCCCTTGCTCCTATATAAGTAGATCCATCTAGTAGCTTTTCCCTGGGGATGTGTTTAGTTAAAAGTTAGCCATTGCAACTTCGTGTACTTCATTTGTGTCCAACGACCAGACCAAGACCGCTTACGGATCCCCACCTTTATCAATACTTCATATATACTCGCAATATTCAGATTGATTTTATCATATTCTTGCTTGTTCTTCGATTGCTTGCAGGAATAGACCTTCGTGGTCAGGTTGATTGTGCTCCGGCGTGGTCAATAACCTCGCAAAGTTGGTTTAGCGATTGCTAAGGCGCAACGTCGTGCACGTTTGTAGTCGGATCGTCAAAGTCATCTTCACCAAATCGATAGTTATCATCTCATCGAAATATCGGGACACCCCGCCTTTATCAAGTGGTATCAGTTTTCAGGTTGCTCGGTGAGAATTTCTTGTTTTCCCTAGATTAGATTTATACCTATTGTCCAAGAAAAAACCACAAAAAAAGTTAGATCTATTCATCCTTTGTCCAAGGCAGTCCGAGCCTATGCAATTTTCTTTTCATTGTTTGCATTATTGAATTATCGGTTGCATTGTCGCGTCGAGTTGCTGGTCTTAGTGTCTAGTTCGTTTAGAGTTTCGAGTTTTGTTCATATTAGTCACGCCGCAGCTGCATCGTTATCCCTTCCGCTGTCCACCACCCATCTATCAATTTCCACATGTGCTACCCACAGTTCATTGTCATAATCATAGTTGAGATCGTTCACATCTTCGCTTGATCCAATCTGCATCTTATCTAGTTTGTTTTGGAAAGAGAGAGAGAAAAAAAGACGAAAAAAAGAGAGAAAAAAAGTAAAAAAAAGTCAGAGAAAAAAAGAAAGAAAAAGAAAAAAAATGTGAGAAAAAAAAGAGAAGAAAAAAAATAAAATTCGGATCTATCTAGACTCAATCTCGTACTTGAATTCGGATTGGAATCTGTTTTGCGCACTGTTCAGTAAAACAAGCATAACTTCCTCATACGAAGTCCGTTTTGGCTCTGCGTGTACTTAAATTAAAGCTGGTGACGAGCTGCATCTAAATAGTTTTAGAAGCTAGTTCAATATTTGGTACCTCAAAATCGGCTTCTAAATAGGTCTTTTTGCCCTCCGAAGTTCGCGAACATAGCTTGTTCCAGTTTTTTCAGGTCAGTTTTAGAATTTTTTGACTCCTCATATTAACTCAGAATTGAGTGATTCTTTTTGCATTTGAAATCTTGAGTTACTAGCATTCTTGGAAAAGAATTATCAGAAAATTGGCTGAAACTATTCAAGAGGAAAGTTAGAGAGAGAATTGTTGTATATCCTGCTTGGCAGTTGTTTTTCATTATTATCTTTACTGCCGTTGTGATCTTCACTTATATCTTGCTATCCAGAGCTACTTAGTATCCTTCATTGATGCTAGTTGTGCTACGCCGTGACCTCATTAGTGTTCTAGGCTCGCGTCTCTAGTCCGGTCTAGCCTAGGACCAGCACAGTACCGTTGTTGAGCGTTTATTCAACATTGCATCTTTGAATTGATTATTGCTAATTTTTTTGCTACCATATATAGCCAACCCAGCTCCACATATTTCTACACCGTGCATACGTATGTTTCCCTGGCAATCGCTTTACACAATATTCAGAGTTATTTGACACCGCTGGTTGCCTGTCATCACCTGCTGCATGGTAAGAACTTGTAAGATATTGATATTTTCTATACTATGAGCGTTTTACCACCACATTCTAGTAGTTGATAGGAACATTATTCTCGAATTCTGTTTCTTGTTTCTACTAATCATGACAGGTTCTGGAGATAGAAGTTCTTGGATGACGGACACATCTGCACCATCACGAGAGTTGGGACAACACACACAAGCACATGGTCAGGTTATCTCTTTACCGTCATTTGAGGGTAGATTTAATCCTGCAATTTATCTTGCTTGGGAGCTTGAAGTAGAACAAGTTTTTAGTCACCATGACTTTTCTGAACTTGAGCGAGTACGAGCTGCCACTAGAGCATTTGCTAGTTTTGCTTCTGTTTGGTGGAGTGTGCATTGTAAGAAAAACATTGATAAGCAACCCACAACTTGGAAAGATTTGAAAGATGTAATGAGACAACAATTTTTCCCTCCTTACTGTCGTCATGAATTGCTTCACAAATTTGAACAATTTAAACAAGGCAACAACACTGTCAATGCTTACTACCAAGAGTTCAAATCTCATATGCATCATTGTGACATAGAAGAATCTAAGGATGATAAAATGAATAGATTTTTTGGTGGTTTGAACCATGATATTCAGGCAAGATTTCAGTATATTCCTCGTTGCATTACTGGTATGTATGTTCGTGCTTGTACCTTTGAGAGACAGTTATAGGAGGATGCATTGGGTGACTACAACAATTACTATTCCAATTCATGCTCACTACTATCGGTTGATTCCTCCATCGTTGCACCTTCTAGAGCAGCCACACCTCAGATTGTGAGTGCAACATCATCTCAAGTGTATGGTATATTGCCATTGTCCATACCTACATCAGCTACATCTTTGCGACAAGGTAACAGTAAAGGTATTGATGAAATAATTTCACATTAGAATAATGCATGCCTAATTAACTTAAATACATCATGTGTTGAGTTACCTGTTGATTTGAGCACGCACCTAGTTTAGAGAATCATGTTACTATCATGAATGCATCATGTGATCAAACAACTGAAATACCAACAATTTTGAGTGAGCCCATTGAATTAACTGTTGATGTCAAAGAACCATGTGAATCAGGAAATAATTCAGATTTGGATCAAATACATTTTAAAATAATTGTGCCAATGTTTAATCATTTTGATATGACCTCTAATCTTGGTGATCATTCTGTGTCAAATAACTTATTACATGTTTTCTTATTTAAGCATGTTGTAGCATGTAAATTTGATGCACGTAAGGTTTATTCACCAATGTTGGGATGGTTTAATGATGAATATTGCCAATCTTTTGATAAGAATAAGAGCTTCACTTATATGTGCAAACTGAGTTGCAATATTTTTATGCATTCTACTTATGACAATATTTTGGCTTTATATTTTATAATCTATGAAGCTTTCTCATATATAAATGTGTCATATGTGCAAAAATCAAGGGAAGTAAAAATGGATGACATATACATATACAACATGTACACCTTGTCTGTTTTGGTAGCCACATTTCAGATTAAGCAACACCGAGGACGGCTTTGTTTTCAAGAAGGGGAGGATGATAAGGACATGACTACCTTGGATAAGACCGAAAATATTGCATACATGCATATTTGTCAGGTGATTTCTAGTGCCAACTATTCAATAATCTATTTATGTTATCCAGAACAAAAATACTTCACACACTTTTGTGTTTTGTCTAATTGCATGTGTATGGGACATTTGTACATTCAACATATGAAGATAAGGGAAAAGGAGAAGTTTAGGTGCTGTTCAAAAAGTCCTCTCACGTCACTCTTGGGCCACAAGAAGATAGAGTCCAAGTCTCTCGCGTTCTAGATTCAGATTCGGACTGCACAGACATACCTGACTCAAAACGCCAACAACTTTTTCATACGGACTCCAAATTGGGTGATTCTTTTTTTTGGAAACTAGATTTCATGCACTTTCCAGCCCAATTGGATTCACCTTCAAATTCGTTCGGAGCGTCGAGTTATGGATGAAACAATCTGATGTTGTAGCAGAATCCGAGTTAAACTACAAGTCCAAAGGTGTTACATCACCTCCACTTGGGCCCATTGGCCTTGTACGACCTAGGGTTAGTTTTAGGCTGCCTTGCGACGTCCTCCCACCTCCTTGGCCGCCACCCCTTGCTCCTATATAAGTAGATCTATCTAGTAGCTTTTCCCTGGGGATGTGTTTAGTTAAAAGTTAGCCATTGCAACTTCGTGTACTTCGTTTGTGTCCAACGACCAGACCAAGACCACTTACGGATCCCCACCTTTATCAGTATTTCATATATACTCACAATATTAAGATTGCTCTTATCATATTCTTGCTTGTTCTTCGATTGCTTGCAGGATTAGACCTTCATGGTCAGGTTGATTGTGCTCCGGCATGGTCAATAACCTCTCAAAGTTGGTTTAGCGATTGCTAAGGCGCAACGTCGTGCATGTTTGTAGTCGGATCGTCAAAGTCATCTTCACCAAATCGATAGTTTTCATCTCATCGAAAGATCGGGACACCCCGCCTCTATCATAAACCCAAGGTGGTGCTAACTTACATAGACAGGCATACATGACCCAGCAACGAACGTGACGATCAACAATGAATGAACCCAAGACGTAGCTAGCTAAAGGGACTTAAAGGATCAACGCGTGACATTTCCTCGAAGGGACGGACACAGGAACGAAGGACACATGACGGCCAACCTAAGTATTCCGGAGCAGTAGCAAGCTACCATGGCTCAGTGGAAGCACTAGGAGACATTTCCCGGTAAGAGAGGCTACCAATAATAAACAACTAGGTTGTCGAATCCCACACATACCAAGCATTTTAATAATCATACACACAATATCCTTGATATGTGCAAATACAACATGGCATCACAACACGACTCTACAACTCAAGTATTTATTCAATAGGCTCCGAGGAGCGAGATATTACAAACATGGGTCTCTTGACCCAACATTCAGAGCATACAAACAACGGAAGCATAACATGTCTGAGTACAGACATCTACAAATGAAAAAGGGCTGAGAAGCCTGACTATCTACAAGATCCTGTCGAGGGCACAAGATCGTAGCTGAGGTGACAAGCTAAACGTCGAAGTCCACGCGGAACTACTAGCGAGAATGAAGTCTCTCTGCAAAATATTAATTAAGCAAACGTGAGTACAAATGTACCCAGCAAGACTTACATCAGAGCTAGCTACATATGCATCATTATCAACAAAGGGGTGGTGGAGTTTAACTGCAGCAAGCTAGCTTTGACTCAGTGGCTAACCTGAACTAGGACTGCAAGTAACTCTTTTGAGGTGGCGCACACGAGTCCACATATTCACCATATCGATACACCACTATGGGCCCGCTCCCATCTCCCTACAAGAACGCCGTCCATAGCGCTCACGCTTATCTTGCGTATTTTAGAGTATCCACTTCCACTTGTCTATGAACTGTATAGGCAACCCAGAGGTCCTTTCCCGCGGACGCGACTATTCGAATAGATGACATTAACCCTGCAGGGTTGTACTTCTTCACACACGCTCTCACCACTTATAGCCGTTTACACGACATGTACTCGGCAACCTTCAAGCGGAAGCCCAGCGAGGATGTCGGCCACGACCTGACTAATCACACAAGCCCCTAGTTCAGGTTTATCGCCTATTCAGGTTCCATCCGCAGGGAGTCCGGCCGAGGTTTCCACATACGGCCCCGAACGATGTGTGCAGGGTTCCCGAGACACCAAACGGGCGCACGGTACACTGTGCCACGTGCCTACCGCATCACAGCCCACCCCTTGGGTCAGCACTGTGCACGGCCTCCAGCAACTACAAACACCAGAAACTACTTGCAACTCCTGGACAGAGGATAGGGGCGGTTAATGAGTCGAGAGGGTCCATTGGTTTCGGGCCCAATGCGTGGTAGTAACTGTTCATGGATCACAAACACAGAACTCAGTTCTTGAGGACGGTTTCAATGAGACAATCCACCATGTACTCCTACATGGCCTCTCACCGCTACCTTTACCAAATCGTGTTCACACACAGTAGGACATGTTCACAACATTCCAATTCATCCCCGATGAATCAGACCTGACTCAACTCTAAGCAGTAGCAGGCATGACAAACAAGCATGAATGAGTAGGAACATCAGGGCTCAAACAACTCCTACTCATGCTAGTGGGTTTCATCTATTTACTGTGGCAATGACAGGTCATGCAGAGGAAAAGGGTTCAACTACCACAGCATGTAACAGTTGAATCGTTGTTGTCCTAATGCAGTAAAAGAGAGCAGGAGCAAGAGTGTGGGATTGTATCGGAATGAACAAGGGGGTTTGCTTGCCTAGCACTTCTGAAGATAGTATAGTTCTTCGTCGGTGTCATCGATCACATCGTCGGTACGTCATCTACTAAGAGGGGACAAACACCGACAACAGAGAAGGAAACACAATCAATGCAATGCACAATATGATGCATGATCATGGCATGGTAAAATGAGTGTGTTGGGCTAATGCAGCTACAACTAGATGGGTTTGAGTTATTTTGAACCCAAGGTTCAAGTTCAAACTCAAACTATGAATTTATAAAGTACATTTTCACGTTTTTCTCTAACAGCAAGGTTAAGTTGTTTAAACATGCATGAAACCAGTACAGATGGATAGATTGTATTTTTCTGATCATTTTTCATATTTAAATTATTTCATTTGGAGTTATGGTTGAATTCCTATGAATTT
The DNA here is from genome assembly GCF_018294505.1 of Triticum aestivum. Classification (NCBI taxonomy): domain Eukaryota; kingdom Viridiplantae; phylum Streptophyta; class Magnoliopsida; order Poales; family Poaceae; genus Triticum; species Triticum aestivum. Next base: position 352,579,722 of record NC_057801.1, read on the forward strand.
TTGAAGTTTTTGACATTTCCTGAAATTTATAAATCATTTCTAATTTATTTTCATTCCGGAAAATGTCTACTGCATCAGCATTAGGTCATGCTGACCTCAATAGGTCAACAGGCGCCGCCCAGGTCAAACCTGACCAGTGGAGCCCACTGGTCAGTGACTTAGTTAATTAACTAAGTTAGTTAGTGTTAGGTCAAGCACTAAACTAGGTTAATTAGGGCCTGGGCCCACTGGTCAGTATCTAAACTAACTGTCAGGGTTAATTAGCACTAAACTGAACCTAACCAAGAATTAACAGGGATGGGCCCACGTGTCAGTGACCCTGGGGGGTTAAACCCGGGTCAACTCGCCGGAGTTGACCTACGACTCGTCGCCAGCGAGGCCAGAGACGGCGGAGGGCGTCGGGTTTCGCCCTCCGACGACCAAAAGAGAGGCGGAGTGGCTCTACGAGATGCCCAGACTAGCGTGCATCCATTGCGGCAAGCGGCAACGGCTGGGGTGCACTACAATGACGGCGCCGATGGCAAGTGCGGCGGCCGGAGCTCGGCGAGCTCGGGCACGAGGGTTACGGTGCACTAGCGAGCGACCTGAGGCGTGTTGTGGCTTCTAGGGATGCCTGGAGCACGGCTACGTGCTTGGTTTGGCCAGGCGGGGTTGCTGGCAACGGCGAGCTTGGTGGTGGCGGCGGCGGGCTCCGGCCGAGGTGGGAACCACGACTAGAGGACGCAAGAGACGACAAGGAGAGGGGCGGAGGAAAGAGGGGCTCACAGGGAACTCGCGGAGCAGGCTAGTGAGCTCAGGGGAGGCCGGACGGTGACGTACGGGCGGCAGCGATCTCGGACGACCGAGGGGGAAAACGATGGTGTTGGAGATGCCACAGGGCTTCTGGCACCGTGGGGCTCGGTGGAGAGGACGACGATGTCGTGGCGGAGCTCGGTAACACGTGGTGAGGCGATAGGTGGCCGTGGCTACATCAAGCGGCAGCGATGGCTGCGTTCGGGGAGAGAGCAGAGAGAGGAGGGGAGAGAGCTACGAGGAGGGAGGAGGTGTAGAGGGTCGAGGGGAGTGTGTGGCGCCCTCGGGTGAGTCCAGTGGCGAGCAGGCAAGCAGGAGGTGGCCGGCGCGTGCGCGCGCGCGACGGGCACATGCCCTCCTGCCTACTGGCAGGAGTTTGAAGACGGTGGCGGCTGTGGTGGGCTGGGCTGCTACTGTGCTACACAGTAACTGGGCCAGCTAGGTAAGTTTCCTTTCTCTCCCTCTTTCTATTTGTTTCAGTTTTCTATTATTCTATAATTGGTTTTGACTTTATTAAAATGCCAAAGCATTTCCAAAAATCATGCAACTGGTGTGGCAACTGTTTGGAATATTTCCAACAATAAACATTTCAGTTTGTGATTATTTGGGTATTAAAAATATTTTATAGCATTTAAATGCCCAAATGCAAATACCTTATGATTTAGTTCAAAAATCCAGAATGGCCTAGAAAAATGTGCACCATTTTTGGGAGAGGTTCTAGACCAATTCAGAAATGATGAACTTTTGTGAAGGGTGTTTGGGTTCATTGAACTGTTTTTCAGTTGAACCTGGTATTTTTAGGGGGATGCTGGGGTTTGTTGATCCCCATTTCAAGTTTAAAGAGAAATTTAAACATGATGGCATGATGAGCAAGCAAAGCCAAACAAGAGCTGATCTAGGGCTATGACACCGTTGTCAGAGTGTTGTTGATGAGGAACGCCGAACAAAGTGTGGGAGTCGTCGCTCGATGAGACTGAAGTGGCGTGGTAGTTGACTCGTGTTCCACCACCGAGCTCCTCCTCTTCATCGGGGATGTCGTAGGTGCAGCATTCCATGATATGGTGTATCGGATCGCCAAGGACGAATGTCATGGCATGCTGGTATGTTGCACCCACATTCTTCAACCCAAAAGGCATGCCGGGGTTGTAGAAGTCTCCTTCTGGCATCGGTCGCCCTTTGTCTTCTGGTTCTCATGGTGCTGGCGTGGAGCTAAGCTTCCCCTCATTGCTAGGGGCGTCAAGGTTGATGTAGCCAAGCCCAAACTTTGGTTGAGACTTGCCTTTTTGCTTGATGAGATCTTCTGCTTGTCCCACCATTCCTCGCATATGGCGGGTGGTGGAGGCATCCTGTTGTTCCGCCCAAGAGTGATCCCAGCCTTCTCCAACAAGCGAACCATCTTGGGCTCCGCCTTCGTCATCGATAGTACCTCTTCTGGATCACTGCAAGTTTGGGGAAATGCAAATAGAAAATCACATTGTTTTACCTACGGGACATTGTAGATATGGTCTGGAATCTATATCCGGACAAATTGGGGATACCCCAAACCTCCAATGGGGAAGTCACTGAGACATAGAGCGATGGGGGTTGTACACCTTGAGCTCCTCTTGCGACTTCCTACACTTCTTTTATTCTTCTTCTATCGGCTATCGGTATGGGCGCGTGTTCTTACTTCCGAGGGTTGCGTGCCCGTAGCGTGATGGGTGGTGGTGCATCATTGCCGCCTGTTAGCATCCTGAAGCCTTCCTGGGCACCTGCAGAGCTTCCAAGTGTTAAACAAATGGGCTATTGGCACGCCAAAGTAGATCAAGAAGTGGTAGCCTCTTGAGAAATTATTGTAGCCGACCTCAGCGTGATTGGCGTTGATGTCGGGAACCTTGCCTTCAATAGTAATGGGGTCACTGGACCAGGCATAGAAAATCATGTTCCACATGATGTCGAAGTAGAGCCCCCTACCTGTAATTGGGAAGAGGGGCTATAGTTGTACCGCTCAGATGAAGATGACCGCCTTCGGACTTGGCTCCTGTGACTCCGAGAGGAGGAGCCCTTTGCATTAGCGGGTGAGCTCGGCATGATGGGGAGCTTCATCTCGGCTATTGGCCCAAAACTTGAATTGGTCAAGAGATCCACCGGAGGTGTTGTGCGCCCCAACTGTTAGTCGCTATCTACAACGAGGAAGTAGTACTTCGCATCTGCATGGTGAGACTCCTGCACATTATAAGGAGATATGTTGCCAATGATGCGCTTTTGTGTGTTGCTGGCATCGAGGAACTTCAAGCATTGATGGAGGGTGGATGGCATGATGCGGTACTTGTGGATCCACAGTCTTCCTAGAAGGGCGGAGTAGGAGGTATTCACATCGATGACGAAGAACCACACCTTGAAGCTGAAAGTTGACATCTGGATCTTCAATGTAACGGCACCCAACGTAGGCTTCCCTTGGTTGTCAAAGCCACATATCATCACGTCAGTGGTCTCCAGGTTGTCCACCGTAAAACCTGCCCGCATCAAACTCCGAAGAGGGAGAATGTTCACGGCAGACCCCGGGTTGATACGTCTCCAACGTATCTATAATTTTTGATTGTTACATGCTATTGTATTACCCGTTTTGGATGTTTATGGGATTTACTAAGCACTTTTATATTATTTTTGGGACTAACCTATTAACCGGAGGCCCAACACAAATTGCGGTTTTCTTGCCTATTTCAGTGTTTCGAAGAAAAGGAATATCAAACGGAGTCCAAATGGAATGAAACCTTCGGGAGAGTTATTTTTGGGCGTAGACGTCAGGGAAGCAACGAGGAAGCCACGAGGTATGAAGCAATCCATGAGACTTGGAGTAGACGTCAGTGAAGCAACGAGGAAGCCACGAGGTAGGGAGGCGCGCCCTATCCCCCTGGGCGCGCCCCCACCCTCGTGGGCCCCTCGTGGCTCCCCTGACCGACTTTGTTCACCTATATATGTCCATATACCCTAAAACCTTCGGGGAGCACAATAGATCGGGAGTTCCGCCGCCGCAAGCCTCTGTAGCCACCAAAAACCAATCGGGACCTTGTTCCGGCACCCTGCCGGTGGCCATCTTCATCATCCTAGCACTCTCCATGATGAGGAGGGAGTAGTTCACCCTCGGGGTTGAGGGTATGTACCAGTAGCTATGTGTTTGATCTCTCTCTCTCTCTCGTGTTCTTGAGGTGATACGATCTTGATGTATCGCGAGCTTTGCTATTATAGTTGGATCTTATGATGTTTCTCCCCCTCTACTCTCTTGTGATGAATTGAGTTTTCCCCTTGAAGTTGTCTTGTCGGATTGAGTCTTTAAGGATTTGAGAACACTTGATGTATGTCTTGCCGTGCTTATCTGCGGTGACAATGGGATATTCACGTGATCTACTTGATGTATGTTTTGGTGATCAACTTGCGGGTTCAATGAACTTATGCATAGGGGTTGGCACACGTTTTCATCTTGACTCTCCGGTAGAAACTTTGGGGCACTCTTTGAAGTACTTTGTGTTGGTTGAATAGATGAATCTGAGATTGTGTGATGCATATCGTATAATCATACCCACTGATACTTGAGGTGACATTGGAGTATCTAGGTGACATTAGGGTTTTGGTTGATTTGTGTCTTAAGGTGTTATTCTAGTACGAACTCTATGATAGCTCGAACAGAAAGAATAACTTTGTGTTATTTTACTACGGCCTCTTGAATAGATCGATCAGAAAGGATAACTTTGAGGTGGTTACGTACCCTACCATAATCTCTTCATTTGTTCTCCGCTATTAGTGACTTTGGAGTGACTCTTTGTTGCATGTTGAGGGATAATTATATGATCCAATTATGTTATTATTGTTGAGAGAACTTGCACTAGTGAAAGTATCAACCCTAGGCCTTGTTTCAAAACATTGCAATACCGTTTGTGCTCACTTTTATCATTAGTTACCTTGTTGTTTTTATATTTTCAGATTACAAAAACCTATATCTACCAACCATATTGCACTTGTATCACCATCTCTTCGCCGAACTAGTGCACCTACACAATTTACCATTGTATTGGGTGTGTAGGGGACACAAGAGACTCTTTGTTATTTGGTTGCAGGGTTGTTTGAGAGAGACCATCTTCATCCTACACCTCCCACGGATTGATAAACCTTAGGTAATCCACTTGAGGGAAATTTGCTACTGTCCTACAAACCTCTACACTTGGAGGCCCAACAACGTCTACAAGAAGAAGGTTGTGTAGTATACATCAAGCTCTTTTCTGGCGCTATTGCCGGGGAGGTGAGTGCTTGAAGGTATATCTTTAGATCTTGCAATCGAATCTTTTAGTTTCTTGTTTTATCACTAGTTTGGTTTATAAAAGAAAACTACAAAAAATGGAATTGAGTTTGCCTCATACGCTTCATCTTTTTAATATCTTTCGTGAAAATGATGGTAAAAATTGTGCTCAATTGCTAGAAGAAGAATGCATTAAAATGTTTGGTACTAAATCTTTGTATGATGAGCATGATTGCAATGTTGTTAGTATTAATTCCTTGAATATCCATGATGCTAATGATATGCAAAGCCGCAAGCTTGGGGAAGCTATGTTTGATGAAGATGATATTTTTTGTCCCCCAAGTTTTGATGAGCAAATTTATTACGATGAAAGCATGCCTCCTATTTATGATGATTATTCTGATGATATGTATGCCATAAAGAATAAACTTGCTTATGTGGAGAGTAGTAAATTTTCTATGCTTGTAGATCATGAAAAGAATGCTTTATGTGATGGTTATATTGTTGAATTCATTCATGATGCTACTGAAAATTATTATGAAGGAGGAATATATGCTTGTCTAGTTGATTATTGTTCCCATAATTGTTTGCTCACAAAATCCCTATGCATAGGAAGAGGGTTAGACTTAAATGTGCTAGTCATATTCTTCATGATGCTCTCTTTATGTTTCAATTCTTATCTTTTATGTGAGCATCATTGAAATCATCATGCCGCTAAAAGGCATTCAAGAAAAACGCTTGTTGGGAGACAACCCAATATTTGTCTTTACTGTTTCTGTGTGTTCACATGATTATGCTACTGTAGTAATCATGTTTTATAGCTTTTGTATCAATAAAGTGCCAAGTAAGACCTTTAGGATAGCTTACGATGATAGTTGTGTTGATCCTGCTGAAAATCATAAACTTTTGTGCCAGTAAATTAGTTTTGATAATTCACAGAAACTTGCTTTTGATCTGATTCTTTTTGCTCTGGATTGGTACACAAATTTCTCAGGTTGTCCTAACTTGGTAGGATTTTTGGAGTTACATACAGATTACTACAGACTGTTCTGTTTTTCACAGATTCTGTTTTCTATGTGTTGTTTGCTTATTGTGATGAATCTATGAGTAGTATCGGAGGGTATGAACCATAGAGAAGTTGGAATACAGTAGATATTACACCAATATGAATTTAGAATAAGTTCACAACAGTACCTAAGTGGTGATTTATTTTCTTATACTAACGTAGCTTACGAGTTTTCTGTTGAGTTTTGTGTTGTGAAGTTTTCAAGTTTTGGGTAAAGATTCGATGGACTATGGAATAAGGAGTGGAAAGAGCCTAAGCTTGGGGATGCCCAAGTCACCCCAAGGTAATATTCAAGGACAACCAAGAGCCTAAGCTTGGGGATGCCCCGGAAGGCATCCCCTCTTCCGTCTTCGTTCATCAGTAACTTTACTTGGAGCTATATTTTTATTCACCACATGATATGTGTTTTTCTTGGAGTGTCATTTTATTTTGTTAGCATTTGCTTGCTGTTATTTATAATAATGTTTTGCATCTATATTTTCAATAAAAACGTCAAGGATAGCCTTTACCATGATTATTTTGCAAGTATACATGTTGCTGTTTCAAAACAGAAAGTTTACCGCTGTTGCAAAATTTCCTAGAAAAGTCAGAGAATGATAAAATGTTGAAACTTTTTGCATATTGAGCTCTGATAAATTCAGTGTAGTATTTTTCTCATAATTTTTGGAGATAGGGAAGTATGATGAATCTTGCATTCTTTACAGACTGTACTGTTTTGGCAGATTGCTGTTATGTTTGCATTGTTTGCATATGTTCGCTTGTTTAATGATTCCATTTGAGGATAGGAGTATTAAATATGCCGAGGCATTTAGTATTCAATGTTGAATAATAATATTAGTGATTTGTTACAGTAGAGAATGATAAGGTTATTGCGGTGATTTATACTAACTTATCTCATGAGTTCTTGTTGAGTTTTGTGTGGATGAAGTTTTTAAGATGTAGGGAAGCCGTGATATAAAAGGAATTAAAGAGACACAAAATCTTAAGCTTGGGGATGTCCAAGGCATCCCGAATTAATATTTCAAGAAGTCTCAAGCATCTAAAGCTTGGGGATGCCCCGGTGGGCATCCCATCTTTCTTCTTCAACGATTATCGGTTAGTATCAGTTGAACCTATTTTGCTTCTTCACATGATGTGTGCTATCCTTGAATTGTCATTTTATTTTGTTTTGCTTGTTGTTTGCATAAAATACCAAGATCTGAAATTCTCAAATGTTAGAGAGTCTTCACATAGTTGCATAATTATTTGACTACTCATTGATCTTCACTTATATCTTTCGGAGTAGTTTGTCATTTGCTCTAGTGCTTCACTTATATCCTTTTAGAGCATGGCGGTGGTTTTATTTTGAAGAAATAGATGAACTCGCGTACTTCACTTATATTATTTTGAGAGTCTTAAACAGCATGGTAATTTGCTTTGGTTATGAAATTGGTCCTAGAATGATGGGCATCCAAGTTGGGTATAATAAAAACTATCATAGATGTGAATTGGATGCTATGATCAATTTGATGCTTGATAATTGTTTTGAGATATGAGGATGGTAACATTAGAGTCATGCTAGTTGGGTAATTGTGAATTTAAGGAATACTTGTGTTAAAGTTTGTGATTCCCGTAGCATGCACGTATGGTGAACCGTTATGTGATGAAGTTGGAGCATGATTTATTTATTGATTGTCTTCCTTATGAGTGGCCGTCGGGGATGAGCGATGGTCTTTTCCTACCAATCTATCCCCCTAGGAGCATGCACGTAGTACTTTGTTTCAGTGACTAATAGATTTTTGCAATAAGTATATGAGTTCTTCATGACTAATGTTGAGTCCATGGATTATACACACTCTCACCCTTCCACCATTGCTAGCCTCTCTTATGATGCGCAACTTTTGCTGGTACCATACACCCACCATATACCTTCCTCAAAACAGCCACCATACCTACCAATATAGCATTTCCATATCCATTTCGAGATATATTGCCATGCAACTTTCCACCATTCCGTTTATTATGACACGCTCCATCATTATCATATTTCTTTTGCATGATCATGTAGTTAACATCGTATTCGTGGCAAAGCCACCTTCATAATTCTTTCATACATGTCACTCTTGATTCATTGCATATCCCGGTACACCGCCGGAGGCATCCACATAGAGTCATATTTTGTTGTAAGTATTGAGTTGTAATTCTTGAGTTGTAAGTAAATAAAAGTGTGATGATCTTCATTATAAGAGCATTGTCCCAAGTGAGGAAAGGATGATGGAGACTATGATTCCCCGACAAGTCGGGATGAGACTTCGAACTTAAAAAAAGGCCATAAGAAAAAGAGAAAGGCCATAAAAAGAAAGGCCCAAAAAATGAGAGAAAAAGAGAGAAGGGATAATGCTACTATCCTTTTACCACACTTGTGCGTCAAAGTAGCACCATGATCTTCATGATAGAGAGTCTCCTATGTTGTCACTTTCATATACTAGTGGGAATTTTTCATTAAAGAACTTGGCTTGTATATTCCAATGATGGGCTTCCTCAAAATGCCCTAGGTCTTCATGAGCAAGCAAGTTGGATGCACACCCACTTAGTTTCTTTTGAGCTTTCATACATTTATAGCTCTAGTGCATCTGTTGCATGGCAATCCTTACTCACTCACATCGATCTATCAATGGGCATCTCCATAGCCCGTTGATATGCCCTAGTTGATGTGAGACTATCTTCTCTTTTTTTTGTCTTCTCCACAACCACCATTCTATTCCACATATAGTGCTATGTCCATGGCTCACGCTCATGTATTGTGTCAAAGTTGAAAAAGTTTGAGAATACTAGAGTATGAAACAATTGCTTGGCTTGTCATCGGGGTTGTGCATGATTAAATACTTTTTGTGATGAAGTTAGAGCATAGCCAGACTATATGATTTCGTAGGGATAGCTTTGTTTGGCCATGTTATTTGGAGAAGACATGATTACTTTGTTAGTATGCTTGAAGTATTACTATTCTTATGTCAATATGAACTTTTATTTCGAATCATTTGGATCTGAACATTCATGTCACAATAAAGAAAATTACATTGAGAATTATGTTAGGTAGCATTCCACGTCAAAAATTCTGTTTTTATCATTTACCTACTCGAGGACGAGCAGGAATTAAGCTTGGGGATGCTTGATACGTCTCCAACATATCTATAATTTTTTTATTGTTCCATGCTATTATATTACCCGTTTTGGATGTTTATGGGCTTTACTAAGCACTTTTATATTATTTTTGGGACTAACCTATTAACCGAAGGCCCAGCCCAAATTGTTGTTTTCTTGCCTATTTCGGTGTTTCGAAGGAAAGGAATATCAAACGGAGTCCAAACGGAATGAAACCTTCGGGAGAGTTATTTTTGGAATGGAAGCAATCCAGGAGACTTAGAGTAGACGTCAGGGAAGCAACGAGGAAGCCATGAGGCAAGGAGGCGCGCCCTGCCCCCTGGGTGCGCCCCCGCCCTTGTGGGCCCCTCGTGGCTCCCCTGACTGACTTTTTCGCCTATATATGTCCATATACCCTAAAACTTTGGGGAGCACAATAGATCGGGAGTTCCGCCGCCGCAAGCCTCTGTGGCCACCAAAAAACCAATCAGGACCCTGTTCCGGCACCCTGTCGGAGGGGGATCCCTCACCGGTGGCCATCTTCATCATCCCGGCGTTCTCCATGACGAGGAGGGAGTAGTTCACCCTCGGGGCTGAGGGTATGTACCAGTGGCTATGTGTTTGATCTCTCTCTCTCTCTCTCTCTCTCTCTCTCTCTCGTGTTCTTGAGGTGATACGATCTTGATGTATCGCGAGCTTTGCTATTATAGTTGGATCTTATGATGTTTCTCCCCCTCTACTCTCTTGTGATGAATTGAGTTTTCCCCTTGAAGTTGTCTTGTCGGATTGAGTCTTTAAGGATTTGAGAACACTTGATGTATGTCTTGACGTGCTTATCTGTGGTGACAATGGGATATTCATGTGATCTACTTGATGTATGTTTTGGTGATCAACTTGCGGGTTCAATGAACTTATGCATAGGGGTTGGCACACGTTTTCATCTTGACTCTCCGGTAGAAACTTTGGGGCACTCTTTGAAGTACTTTGTGTTGGTTGAATAGATGAATCTGAGATTGTGTGATGCATATTGTATAATCATACCCACGGATACTTGAGGTGACATTGGAGTATCTAGGTGACATTAGGGTTTTGGTTGATTTGTGTCTTAAGGTGTTATTCTAGTACGTACTCTATGATAGATCGAACAGAAAGAATAGCTTTGTGTTATTTTACTACGGGCTCTTGAATAGATCGATTAGAAAGGATAACTTTGAGGTGGTTTTGTACCCTACCATAATCTCTTCGTTTGTTCTCCGCTATTAGTGACTTTGGAGTGACTCTTTGTTGCATGTTGAGGGATAATTATATGATCCAATTATGTTATTATGGTTGAGAGAACTTGCACTAGTGAAAGTATGAACCCTAGGCCTTGTTTTGAAGCATTGCAATACCGTTTGTGCTCACTTTTATCATTAGTTACCTTGCTGTTTTTATATTTTCAGATTACAAAAACCTATATCTACCAACCATATTGCACTTGTATCACCATCTCTTCGCCGAACTAGTGCACCTATACAATTTACCATTGTATTGGGTGTGTTGGGGACACAGGAGACTTTTTGTTATTTGGCTGCAGGGTTGTTTCAGAGAGACCATCTTCATCCTACACCTCCCACGGATTGATAAACCTTAGGTCATCCACTTGAGGGAAATTTACTATTGTCCTACAAACCTCTGCACTTGGAGGCCCAACAACGTCTACAAGAAGAAGGTTGTGTAGTAGACATCACGGGTCTATGAGGATCATGCGAAGATGTGCAACACCAATATTACCTTCCACATATAGTGGCCGGTTGTGGTCACCATCCTCTATGAGCTTGTCCTCCTCATTGAACGTGATCTCGTTCATGAACAATGGGTTGGTGCAAAGTCAGTGTTTCGCCATGGACACCTCGTAGAGTTCTGGGGCATGGAGTGCCTTGATAAGGGTTCGTGAAGGTCAGGCACCATCATGAGTGCATCATGCACACTCAAAAGTGTGGGGATCCGCTTGAGGTGGGCGATGATGTTGTAGTCGACGTCATGGGCCTTCATCTTCTCTTGGCCTTGGTGCTCAGATTCCTCCACTTGCAAAGGCGTCTCCTTTGGGGTGGTTGGCTTCTGCACCCTTGTCGGCTTGATCTTTAGTGGTTCGGGTAGGACCTTTCCCCCACGCAGGCTTATGTTCACCTCTTCCAACGGCACTTTCTTTGTTGCCTCTTCGGCGTGAAGGACAACTACTCTTCAAGAGTAAACACATCTTCGGAAGGAGTGTCGTTGTAGTCATGGATGACGTTGCAACTCTCTATGATTGGTGATTGGGATGAGTTGGCTCCTTCGTGAACTTGCTCCACCTCCTTTGCCGGTGCTTGCCCCCAGCCGGGTGGAAAGAACCGCGCCAAGGTTGGCAGCACACACCCCCGTCGAGGAAAAGGCTCGTCTCCCTCTAACATGGGGACAAATCTTGGTAGAGGACGGCGTTTACTTGGATCAAACCACCTTAGAATTATTAGGGGAGCACGTACTGGCGAAGCCGGGCGAGGATGTCATGGTGGGAGACTCCGTGCGTACGGCCTTCAGTGCACCATCCTCCAAGGCTCCTCCTCGGGAATGGTTGGGGTCACCTGCGACCAAAAGGGAGAAGCCAACGTCTTGGAGAGGACGAGGTTGGATAGCTGGTATTCAACTTGGGCTAGTGGCACAAATGTTTCTTCGAGCTCCGTGTCTTCACTTGGCGGAGACGGTAACTTCATGCTCACCATGTTTACTGCATGGTAATCTGGTTTGATAGCTTCTACGTCAAGGTTGATACTTCTCTCATTAATGGCTCTTTGGAGCCATTCTTTGAACGCAAGAAAATCTTCAATTACATGTCCCACATACCTGTGATATGGGTAAAATAAAGGATTATCTGTCATCCTCACCTGATCGGGCATCCGAGGCTCTGGTAAGTTCAAGGCTCGATGCTCCATCAACTGGTCGAACATGTCCTTGATGAGCTCCCAATAGAAGACGTACTGCTTCTTGAGGAGTTCCTGTATCGATGGGCGTTGCCTCCCTCCGGCTTGTTCGCCCGTTGCACCCAAGATGGGCACATGGCCTTGCGGTGCAGACGAGAAGACATTGGTGGTGTTTGTTTCGACTGGTGCCTTCGCCCTGCTATCGTTGTTGATTTGCTTGGATGTCGAGGCGAAGCGCTTGGCGGGATCAAATGTGTTGGCATTCTTATAGAGCTCCATTATATGCGGTGATTTCTCAAACTCAAGCTTCATGGCCGCTACCACCATGCTTAGGGCACTAAAGGTTCTAGGATCACGCCGAGATACTTCAAGTGACAAATGTTGCTGCATCCCGTGGACGCACATCTCAATGGCATCCTCGAGCTGCATCTCCCTGGTGAGATGCGCATAACTGTTGCGGAAGAGGATTATGTAGTCATCAATGGACTCATCTCATCGTTGTCAGACTTGCGCCAGCTCGACAACGGTGAAGTCCTTCTTCATGGCAATGAAGTGCTTCTTGAAAACCTCCTTCAATGGCCGCCCAACTCCTAATGGACCCAACCGGTAAACGACTGTACCAATGGAAGGCAGCCCCGGTTAACGACCCTGAAAATTCATGAAGGAGAAGTGACGGGCTGTTTGTTGTGTCGCCGCATGCCGCCTCGAAGTACGCCAAGTGCTCCCTTGCATCACCGATTCCATCAAATTGACAGTACTTTGGTGGGTGCCACCTTGCGGGATACGCCATCATGTCATGCCATGCCTTGTAAGGCTTCTCCAGCTCACTCTCACAGGTGCGAGGCGCTTGATCTATCGCCATTTGCTTCAACTTCTTGTCCACCATATCCTCGACCATGTCGTGGTAGTCCTTCAGCATAACAGCGCGTGGCACTGCGTTGGGAGAACCAGCAGGGCTAACCCAAGGTCGAGCATGTGTGTTGGGCTTGTGTTGAGGCACATCATTTAGGGGCACCCTAGCAGGAGGGCCCACCTGAAGTTCCTCCTCTTGCGGATCCACCACTCGTTGTAGCACGCCTTGTGGAGGAACGCCTTGGTTGTTCATCATGAGTTCAATGAACTGGTCAACCTTTGATGCCAACTGGTCAATCATCTAGCACTAGCTTCTGACCTCTTCTTCTAGAGACACTTCTTGTGGTGCTACTATGTTTACAGCACTTGGGCCCTGGTTGCCATCAACGGGTGGCTTGGTAGTAGGATCTTGATCCACAAGGCTATCGCCATGATTCACCATGCAAATGAGCCTGGTGTGGAGGTCTTCATCACCGCCCTCATAATCTGACAAAAGCGATGAAGCTAGTTCATGGTAACAAGGCGAGTGTGGACGACTCTCCAACGATGGGGAGGAGGATGAGTCGGAGAAGCCTTCTTCATCATCAAGGTGTTCTTAATGTCCTCCATCTCCGGTAAACCCATCCGTCATGCCTTGACGGGCGATGGATTTTAATCTTGTATTGGTGATGACCCACAAGTGTACGGGATCTATCGTAGTCCTTTCAATAAGTAAGAGCATCGAACCCAACGAGGAGTAGAAGGAAATGACAAGCGATTCTCAGTAAGGTATTCTCTCCAAGCACTGAAATTATCGGTAACAGATAGTTTTGTGATAAGGTAATTCGTAACGGGTAACAAGTAACAAAAGTAAATAAGGTGCAACAAGGTGGCCCAATCCTTTTTGTAGCAAAGGACAAGCCTGGAAAAATTCTTATATGAATGAACACGCTCCCGAGGACACATGGGAATTATCGTCAAGCTAGTTTTCATCATGCTCATATGATTCGCGTTCGTTACTTTGATAATTTGGTATATGGGTGGACCAGTGCTTGGGTACTGCCCTTTCTTGGACAAGCATCCTGCTTATGATCAACCCCTATTGCAAGCATCCGCAACTACAAAAGAAGTATTAAGGTAAACCTAACCATAGCATGAAACATGTGGATCCAAATCAGCCCCTTACGAAGCAACTCATAAACTAGGGTTTAAGCTGCTGTCACTCTAGCAACCCATCATCTACTTATTACTTCCCAATGCCTTCCTCTAGGCCCAAACAATGGTGAAGTGTCATGTAGTCGACGTTCACATAACACCACTAGAGGAGAGACAACATACATCTCATCAAAATATCGAACGAATACCAAATTCACATGACTACTTATAGCAAGACTTCTCCCATGTCCTCAGGAACAAACGTAACTACTCACAAATCATATTCATGTTCATAATCAGAGGGGTATTAATATGCACATAGGATCTGAACATATGATCTTCCACCGAATAAACCAACTAGCATCAACTACAAGGAGTAATCAACACTACTAGCAACCCACAGGTACCAATCTGAGGTTTTCGGACAAAGATTGGATACAAGAGATGAACTAGGGTTTGAGAGGAGATGGTGCTGGTGAAGATGTTGATGGAGATTGACCCCCTCTCGATGAGAGGATCGTTGGTGATGACGATGGTGATGATTTCCTCCTCCCAGAGGGATGTTTCCCTGGCAGAACAACTCTGCCGAAGCCCTAGATTGGTTCCGCCAAGGTTCCGCCTCGTGGTGGCGGTGTCTCGTCCTGAAAGCTTGCTTATGATTTTTTTTTCTAGGGTAAAAGACTTCACATAGCAGAAGATGGGCACCGGAGGCCTGCCAGGGGGCCCATGAGGCAGGGGGCGCGCCCAGGGGGGTAGGGCGCGCCCCCACCCTCGTGGACGGTGGGTGGCCCCCCTCTGGCATTTTCTTCACTCGGTATTTTTTTATTAATTTCAAAAATAACTTGCGTGGAGTTTCAGGACTTTTGGAGTTGTGCAGAAAAGGTCTCTAATATTTACTCCTTTTCCAGCACAGAATTCCAGCTGCCGGCATTCTTCCTCTTCATGTAAACCTTGTAAAATAAGAGAGAATAGGCATAAGTATTGTGACATAATGGGTAATAACAACCCATAATGTAATAAATATTGATATAAAAGCATGATGCAAAATGGACGTATCAACTCCCCCAAGCTTAGACCTCGCTTGTCCTCAAGCGAAAGTCGATAACGAAAAATATGTCCACATGTTTAGAGATAGAGGTCTCGATAAAATAAAATATGGACATGAGGGCATCATGATCATTCTTATAACAGCAGCATATATATATATATTGTCATATGATTTCTTATGCTCAAGTAATAATCTGTCCACAATGTCAAGTATGAATCAGAAACTTCATTGAGGACTAAAAAACTATGCTCTCGGTCATTGAAGCAATTGCAATTTATCATAACATCGGAAAGAGTCAATATAAGAGCTTTTCAGCAAGTCCACATACTCAACTATCATTTAGTCTTTCACAATTGCTAACACTCATGCAATACTTATGGGTGTGAAGTTTTAATAGGACACAGAGAAAGATAGGGGCTTATAGTGTTGCCTCCCAACCTTTTACCTCAAGGGTAATGTCAACAATAATAGTTTATGCTAACTTACATCCAATTGGATATATATATCAGGATCTTTCCAACACAAGGCACTTGCCAAAGGATAAATTGTAAAAAGGAAAGGTGAAGATCACCATGACTCTAGTAAAAGGTATAAGACAAAAGTAAAAGATAGGCCATTTGCAGAGGGAAGCAGAGGTTGCCATGTGCTTTTATGGTTGGATGCACGAAATCTTAATGCAAAAGAACGTCACTTTATATTGCCACTTGTGATATGGACCTTTATTATGCAGTCCGTCGCTTTTATTGCTTCCATATCACAAGATCGTATAAAGCTTATTTTCTCCACACTAATAAGTCATACATATCTAGAGAGCAATTTTTATTGCATG
The DNA here is from genome assembly GCF_018294505.1 of Triticum aestivum. Lineage (NCBI taxonomy): Eukaryota > Viridiplantae > Streptophyta > Magnoliopsida > Poales > Poaceae > Triticum > Triticum aestivum. Next base: position 352,595,775 of record NC_057801.1, read on the forward strand.
CAACATGACAACTTACTTGAAGGATTTTACTCAATCCATGGGTAGATATGGTGGACTCTCATGGCAAAACTGGGTTTAAGGATATTTTGGAAGCACAAGTAGTATCTCTACTTGGTGCAAAGAATTTGGCTAGCATGAGAGGGAAAGGCAAGCTCAACATGTTCGATGGTCCATGACAATATACTTTATTTTGGATATAAGAAAACATAACCCATTATGTTGTCTTCCTTGTCCAACATCAACTCTTTAACATGTCATATCTTAATGAGTGCTCACACTCATAAAAGATGTCCAATATAGTATATTTATATGTGAGAACCTCTCTTTCTTTATTACTTCCTATTAATTGCAACAGTGACCAAAACTATGTTTGCCAACTCTCAACAAATTTTATTCATCATACTCTTAATATGTGAAGTCATTACTCTCCATAAGATGTGAAGTCATTACTCTCCATAAGATCCATATGATCTCTTTATTTATTTTTATTCTTTCTTTTATTCCCTCAAGATCAAAGTAAGATAATCAAGCCCTTGACTCAACACTAATCTTTATTAAATATAGCTCACGGATTCAATTACATAGAGGGATCATAAAGCAAAACTCAAAACTAGATCATTCTAAAACTTTATTCTACTAGGTCAAGATATTACCAAAAGGATCAAACTAACAAAATCGGTAAACATAGGAGTGTGATGGTGATATGATACCAGGGCACCTCCCCCAAGCTTGGCAGTTGCCAAGGGGAGTGCCCATACCCATGTGATTATGTCTCCTTTGTTGGTGAAGAAGGTGGTGGTGATGATGGATAGTCGCACACCGAGCGTAGGAGCTCCTCCAGTTTGTGGATAATGCCCTTGAGTGCGGTGATATGCTCCTTCAACAAAATATTTTCACATGTGAGATAATTGTTTTGTATGCGAGCTAACTCAATCATCTTGAAAGCTTCAATCTCAGTTGGGGTAAGAAGGTTGTGATGAGGTTGAAGGATGTCTTCTTCTTCTGCCGCCGGGGCTTGATCCTCCATGACCTTCTTGATCCTATCATCCTTGTTGATCTCCTCGGGTTCTTCTCTCTTCAGCTCTATCTTCATTAGTCAAGCATCGTTGCCTTCATTGTTGGAGGAGGGTGACGACATGATGCCTGGCCTTGACAACACTGACAAAAAACAGCTCGAAACAAAGACAGAGGATATTTGTGTGATACAGTGGTCAAAACCTTCGGGAGATTATATAATGAATTTTTACCGACCAAAAGAAGTATCGTGCAAGAAAACGGAGTCCGGAGAGCACACGAGGTGCCCACGAGGCAGGGGGCGCGCCCAGATGGTAGGGCGCGCCCTCCACCCTTGTGGACGCCTCGTGTCCTTCCCAGACTACTTCTTATTTTCCTATTTTCTTAAATATTCCAAAACAGAGAAAAACTGCTATTAGAACTGTTTTCGAGTCGGTTTACTTACCGTACCACATACCTATTCCTTTTCGGAGTCTGAAACGTCCTGGAAAGTGTCCCTTATGTATTCCTCCGGGGTTACAGTTTCAATAACATTAGTTTCAACATTTATGGAATTACCTGAGATATAATGTTTGATCCTTTGACCGTTCACCACCTTCGGATTTGTGTCTTTGAAGTTGTTGATTTTTATGGCACCGGAACGATAGACCTCCTCGATAACGTAAGGACCTTCCCATTTAGAGAGAATTTTTCCTGCAAAAAATCTTAATCGAGAGTTGAAAAGCAACACATAATCACCTACATTAAACTCGCGCTTTTGTATCCTTTTGTCATGCCATCTTTTAACTTTTTCTTTAAACAGTTTGGCATTCTCATAGGCTTGAGTTCTCCATTCATCAAGTGAGCTAATGTCAAATAACCTCTTCTCACTGGCAAGTTTGAAATCATAATTGAGCTCTTTAATGGCCCAATATGCCTTATGTTCTAGTTCGAGGGGTAAGTGACAAGCTTTTCCATAAACCATTTTATACGAAGACATACCCATAGGATTTTTATATGCAGTTCTATAGGCCCATAATGCATCATCAAGTTTCTTGGACCAATTCTTTCTAAATCTATTAATAGTCTTTTGCAAAATCTATTTAAGCTCTCTGTTACTCAGTTCTACTTGACCACTAGACTGTGGGTGATATGGAGATGCAATTCTATGATTAACATCATACTTAGCAAGCATTTTACGAAAGGAACCATGAATAAAATGTGAACCACCATCAGTCATTAGGTATCTAGGGACTCCAAACCTCGGAAAAATAACTTCTTTAAGCATCTTAATAGAGGTGTTATGATTAACACTACTAGCTGGAATAGCTTCTACCCACTTAGTAACGTAATCAATAGCAACTAAAATATGTGTATACCCATTAGAGGAAGGAAACGGTCCCATATAATCAAAGCCCCAAACATCAAATGGTTCAATAACAAGTGAATAGTTCATAGGCATTTCTTGACGTCTACTAATATTACCAATTCTTTGACATTCATCACAAGATAAGACAAACTTACGGGCATCTTTAAAAAGAGTAGGCCAATAAAAACCGGATTGCAATACCTTATGCACAGTCCTATCTCCAACATGGTGTCCTCTATAAGCCTCGGAGTGACACTTGCTTAGGATCTGTTCCTGTTCATGCTCAGGTATACAATGTCTAATAACACCGTCTACTCCTTCTTTATAAAGGTGTGTGTCATCCCAGAAGTAATGTCTTAAATCATAGAAAAACTTTTTCTTTTGCTGGTATGTGAAACTAGGTGGTATAAATTTAGCAACAATGTAATTAGCATAATCAGCATACCATGGAGCAGTACGAGCATCATTTATGACAGCTAATTGTTCGTCAGGAAAGCTATCATAAATAGGTAGTGGGTCATCAAGAACATTCTCTAACCTAGACAAGTTGTCTGCAACGGGGTTCTCAGCTCCCTTTCTATCAATAATATGCAAATCAAATTCTTGTAGTAGGAGAACCCATCTAATAAATCTAGGTTTAGCATCTTTCTTTTCCATAAGATATTTAATAGCAGCATGATCAGTGTGAACAGTTACTTTAGAGTCAACAATATGAGGTCTAAACTTATCACAAGCAAATACAACTGCTAAAAATTCTTTTTCAGTGGTAGCATAATTTCTCTGGGCACTGTCTAGAGTTTTACTAGCATACTGAATAACATTTAGTTTCTTATCAACTCTTTGTCCTAGAACGACACCTATGGCATAATCACTAGCATCACACATAATTTCAAAGGGTAAATTCCAATCAGGTGGCCGAACAATAGGTGCAGAAATAAAAGCTTTCTTAAGTATTTCAAATGCTTCTACACAATCATCATCGAAGACAAAAGGAATATCTTTTTGTAAGAGATTAGTCAGAGGCCTAGAAATTTTAGAGAAGTCCTTAATAAACCTCCTATAAAAACCGGCATGACCAAGGAAACTTCTTATACCTTTAATGTCTTTAGGACACGGCATCTTTTCAATAGCATCAACTTTAGCTTTATCAACCTCAATACCTCTTTCAGAAATTTTATGCCCCAAGACAATACCCTCATTAACCATAAAGTGGCACTTCTCCCAATTCAAGACAAGATTAGTTTATTCGCATCTCCGCAAAACTCGATCAAGGTTGCTCAAGCAATCATCAAAAGAAGATCCATAAACGGAGAAATCATCCATGAAAACCTCAACAATCTTTTCACAAAAGTCAGAGAATATAGCCATCATGCATCTTTGAAAGGTAGCAGGTGCATTACATAAACCAAAAGGCATACGTCTATAAGCAAAAGTTCCGAAAGGGCAAGTAAAAGTGGTCTTTTCTTGATCCTCTTTTGACACAGGTATTTGAGAGAAACCAAAATAACCATCTAGAAAGCAAAAATGTGTATGTTTGGATAATCTTTCTAGCATTTGATCAATAAAAGGTAAATGGTAATGATCCTTTTTAGTAGCTTTATTTAATTTGCGGAAATTAGTTACCATCCTATAATGTGTATCAATTCTTTGCGGGATCAATTCATCTTTATCATTAGGAACAACAGTAATACCTCCCTTCTTAGGGACACAATGGACATGACTTACCCACTGACTATCAGCAACGAGATAAATTATACCTGCCTCCAGGAGCTTTAGTATTTCTTTTCTTACCACTTCTTTCATCTTAGGATTTAACCGTCGTTAGTGATCAACAACTGGTTTGGCGTCTTTCTCCAATTTTATTTTGTGTTGGCATAGAGTGGGACTAATGCCCTTAAGATCATCAAGAGTATATCCAATAGCAGCACGGTGCTTCTTCAGAGTTTTCAATAATTTCTCCTCTTCCTGCTCTGAAAAGTTAGCACTAACAATAACAGGATATATCTTATTTTCATCAAGATAAGCATATTTAAGAGTATTAGGTAATGGTTTAAGCTCAAACACGGGATCACCCTTGGATGGTGGAGGATCCCATAGAATTTCAACATGCAAGTTGTGTTTCAAAATAGGTCCATGTTTAAAGAATACTTCATCTATTTCCCTTCTTTCATTCATAAACATATCATTTTCATGGTCTAGCAAATATTGTTCTAAAGGATCATTAGGAGGCACGGCAATAGAAGCAAGACCAATAATTTCATTCTTACTAGGAAATTCTTTATCATGGGGTTGTCTATGAAATTTAGCAAAGTTAAAGTCATGAGACATATCCCCTAACCCAATCGTAACAATATCCTTTTTGTAGTCTATCTAGCATTAACAGTATTCAAGAAGGGTCTACCAAATATAATGGGACAAAAGTCATCTTGTGGGGAACCAAGAACAAGAAAATCAGTAGGATATTTAACTTACCCACACAAGACTTCAACATCTCTAACAATCCCAACTGGTGAAATAGTATCTCTATTGGAAAGCTTAATTGTAACATCGAGTTCTTCTATCTCAGCAGGTGCAATATCATGCATAATTTCTTTGGATAAGGAATGAGGTATTGCACTTGCACTAGCACCCATATCACATAAGCCATGATAACAATGATCTTCTATTTTAACAGAAATAACCGGCATGCCTACAACAGGTCTATGTTTATTTTTAGTATCGGTTCTAGCAATTCTAGCAGCTTCATCATAGAAGTAAATAACATGCCCATCAATATTTTCAGCCAAGAGATCTTTAACCATAGCAATACTAGGTTCAACTTTAATTTGCTCAGGTGGTGTAGGTGTTCTAGTATTACTCTTACGGACCACAGTTGAAGCTTTAGCATGATCCTTTATCCTAACAGGGAAAGGTGGTTTCTCAATATAGGTAGTAGGATCTGAACATATGATCTTCCACCGAATAAACCAACTAGCATCAACTACAAGGAGTAATCAACACTACTAGCAACCCACAGGTACCAATCTGAGGTTTGGGGATAAAGATTGGATACAAGAGATGAACTAGGGTTTGAGAGGAGATGGTGCTGGTGAAGATGTTGATGGAGATTGACCCCCTCCCGATAAGAGGATCATTGGTGATGATGATGGTGATGACTTCCCCCTCCCGGAGGGATGTTTCCCCGGTAGAACACCTCCGCCGAAGCCCTAGATTGGTTCCGCCAAGGTTCCGCCTCGTGGCTGCGATGTCTCGTCCCGAAAGCTTGCTTATGATTTTTTCAGGGTAAAAGACTTCATATAGCAGAAGATGGGCATCAGAGGCCTACCAGGGGGCCCACGAGGCAAGGGTGCGCCTAGAGGGGTAGCCCCCCCCACCCTCGTGGACGGTGGGTGGCCCCCCTCTGGTATTTTCTTCGCTCAATATTTTTTATTAATTCCAAAAATAACTTCCATGGAGTTTCAGGACTTTTGGAGTTGTGCAGAATAGGTCTCTAATATTTGCTCCTTTTCCAGCCCAAAATTCCAGCTTCCGGCATTCTCCCTCTTCATGTAAACCTTGTAAAATAAGAGAGAATAGGCATAAGTATTGTGACATAATGAGTAATAACAACCAATAATGCAATAAATATCGATATAAAAGCATGATGCAAAATGGACATATCAATTGGCCCCTGGCCGGATTGCAACTTGTCGTCGTCCTTCAAGGTCTTGAGGAAGCCTTGATGTAATGTCGGTGTAGTGTCGCTTGTATATATCTTCATTTTGTGAAGTGCTCCCTCCACCTAATGAGCCTTTCCCTGTTGTCACAGGAAGACACATGGCCCTGGATCTTGCAGCTTCTTGTGACGTTGATGAGCTTGTCTTGGCATCCCCCTCGGCACCCCTGAACCATGCACGAATGTGGCCAAGGCACGGTAGGAAGGTCCTCTGGAAGTTCGCCTTTGGGTTTGGCACGATCTCTTCTTCAGAAGGATAGTCGAACTCCTCGTTGATGGTGGGAGGTCGCCATCCATTACTTGACCCTTCACTTGGCTGCACTCTAAGAGTACGGCACAAGGCAAGGTTCTTCTCAGTTGATTCCTTTGCTATTTCAGCCTCCTTCTGAGCATGAGCTTCTCCATCTTGGTCCATCCTTTCAGAGGGAACAAGGGGAAACTCTGTGGGAAGTGTTGTGTTTGGTGGGAGGGCAGTGTTGGCTGCACCCTCGGAAGCTACTTCATTGTTGGAGGAGAACATAAGCTTGGCTTCTTCAATGCCTTCCATCGATGTGGCCATCGGCGCTGGCATTTTCTGGTTCTCTAGTGGGGTGCTGGTGTAATCGCCTTCACCTTTACATCATTCTTATGGGGAAGGGATGAAGAAGGAACCACCTTGCTCCCCTGCTCAGTGCTTCTCGTGGACGTCTTGTGTGGTTTCGCTGCTAACCGGCTGAGCAGGTAGCTATACCGCTCATCCGCTCCAAGTCGGGGGAGATGCGAAATTTGATCCTGTCATTTTCTTGACCAACCCCACCATCGGGTTGTAAATGTACCTGAGTGTGTCGAAGGACTAATTCCTCAAGTTCTTTATAAAGAACATGTCGGTTTCACCGACACCTCTCGTGCTTGCACTGGTTCTTCGTTGGAAACATACCATCCCTTCACACTGGTGGCGTACGTAGGAGTGTTCATGCAGGGCGCCTCGTGGATGATGAATTCCTGTCCATCATCGCCTACAGTTGTGGCCGATCTCCCCGCCTAGGAGGTGATGAAGGTCGTGGTGGAAGTGTTTGTCGCAAAGGTTCCCGTGGTTGCCACTGTTTAGTGGGCCGATGGTCCCTCTCATCGTCTTGATGTCCCCGCCTGGGAGGTGATGAAGGTCGTGGTGGAAGTGTCGGTCGCAAAGGTTCCCATGGTTGCCCCTGTTGAGTGGGACAAGGGTCCCTCTCATCGTCTTGATGTCTTGACCATCGGTTCCAACATGGAGGCATGTTGGGATATCTCTGTTGCGGGAAGTGTCGAGTTGGTGAAGGTTGTCGCTGAGGCACCAATGTTTGGTTCTCATGTTGAGGACGATGGCTTGGGACTTGATGCCTCATCCTTCCCGTGGCTTGAGTCGACGATGCACTTGGCGCCATTGGGTCTTGGAGCCTCCTCTGGATATTGTTCATCTGCTCTGGAGTTGGCGAAATTCTCGCAGTAGGTCATCATCACATGGCGCGGGTGCTTCATGCCGCAGAGTGGAAAACCTGTTGTGGTTGGGGAGAGACCTTCCGTCGACTGCCGAGTTGTGGAGACATGGCACCCATGCACCCCTTCGAGTGTCGCCAATGTTGAGGGAGATAGTAGAGCCTGGTAGAACATGCTCTTTGCGTGAGCGCCGCTTCTAGAACTCCTTCATGATGGCACGCCTCACCAGCTCCTTGAAGTTGCATGGCTCGTATGCCCAATCATCAGGGAACAAGTCGTACGGAGGGGTTAAGGTGCTTCGGTAAGTGAACACCTTATCAGCTAAGTCCATGGTGCCGAGGGACCAATCCTCCTCTGGCACCATGCTCTAAGCGATGCGGGAAGCTATCTGTTGGTGGAGTAATTGTACCTTGCAGTACTTCCTCCCGTAGATGCGTAGGGGATGAGGGCTATCCGATAAATGAGCGTTGGCCATGAGCCTATGCAAGTCATGTGACATAGCCTCGAAACCCTCGAGAAGCTCAACCTCGGTACGCTGCAGTGTTGGTGTCAGTGGCTCCGAGTGTGTAGTCTCAGTAGGGGCATGGAGGGACGCCGCACTAAACCGCCTGTTGGCGGCTCTGGAACGGAGGTGTTGAGCTGCCTCCACATCTCCTTTTGTATCCGCCCTCGTCGACTCCTTCAACAGGGTGCACGCCTTGAGCATTAGCTTACGACGCTCCTTCTTCATCTTGGCAGCCTCCTGCCTTAGCGCCTTCTTCGACTGCACAGTTTGAAACTGCGCAGGATCCTGGGCTTGATGGATGTAGACCTTCTCGCCGAACTCGATGATGACCATGGGCGGCATCGATCCAAACTGCATCATTACTGGCTCTGAGTTGCTGCCACGGGAGATTCCACCTGCATGAAAGGGATCTTGATGAGTGGAAATCCTCGACGACGCCTTGTCATGCAGCATGATGTGCAGGTTGGGAGATGAGCGAAGAAGATTCAAACGACCACAACATAGCGAAGATGGGAGGAGAACCAGGTCCCACCGGGCGTGCCAATTTGGTTGACACGAGAAAAATCTTAAAACACTCCATGAGAAGGGAAGTGAAGGAGTATGGATTTCTCTCATGCACCCGGGAAAAGAATGCGGGCATGACAGTGTACCATGGTACACAGTGAAAACAAAGAGATGGGAACGGTATTTTATTAATCTCAAGGATAACAAATACAATTCCCGATATGCGCTCTGTGGCCTACTAGCGCAGCCTACCTGACTAGCGATGTGCGGTCTCCTGGTTCCTGGGGCCTTGAAAGGCTCCCGGTTAATTATCCTGCGGGTTGCTCCGGGACATACCTCTGATTAAGCCGTGTGATCGTCTTTGTTGTCTTCGCTTTGCAATCTCCATGCATGATGACGATGGGGTGTGTGGTATGGGCAGCGGCAAAGCCCGTGTCCTCATTGGTACACGTGCCGCTCGAAACATTGCTTTATGCTAGCCACGTCTGCCCTCGCCGTCATGCCTCGTCGGCCTTGACAGCGTTGATGTAGTCAGTGTTGAAGTAGCATGGATCCTGCTTGGCTCGAACTTCTTGGTGATATAGTGGCTTCGTCGGGGTAAGCAAGGGGTTGCCTCGTGGGAGTATTCTTTTGTGGAGACCAGCGTCGGTGTAAAACCAACGCACGCTTGCATCGGCATGGCCGGTGTGGTTGGTGCCTCGTCTCCACTTGACGCCGAGGTTACGACAGTCTGCGAAGACAAAGACTCCGCCTCATGAGGTCGTGAAAGGTAACGTCTTAGAGGGGCATGGTAGATGCCTCGTCTTGGCTAGATGCCGTACTCGGTGGCTGCCAAAACAAGGATCACGCCGCAGGAACGAAGAAAGTTAACATCATGGAGGAGCGTGGTTGATGCCATGTCTCAGCTAGACGTCGTATTCGGTGGTCCGCTAAGACAAGGAGCATGTCGTCCGTACGACGATGAGACCTATATGAAACGAAGGGTGCACCTCATCTCGGCTGGATGCCGTATTCAGTGGTCCACCGAGACAAGGGCAAAACATCGTGGTGTCGAAGAAAAATGGCATCATGGAGTGGCATGGTTGATGCCTCGTCTCAGCTAGACGTCGTATTCGGTGGTCTGCTAAGACAAGGAGCACACCACCGTACGGCAACGAGACCTATCTGCAACGAAGGGTGCACCTTGTCTCGGCTGGACACTGTATTCAGTGGTCCACCAAGACAAGGGCACAACATTGTGGTGCTGAAGAAAGGTGGCGTCATGGAGGGGCGTGGTTGATGCCTCATCTCAGCTAGACGTCGTATTCAGTGGTCTGCTAAGACAAAGAGCACACCGCCTGTATGCTGACGAGACCTATATGCAACGAAGGGTGCACCTCGTCTTAGTTGGAAGCCATATTCGGTGGTCCACCAAGACAAAGGAAACACATCGCAGAATCATGGTAATGGTCGGTGAAGATGTGTCATCGTGTAGCGCCATCTTCTTCATATTGTAGCCTCCGTGTTGCGGGCAGCACTGAGGATGTGTGCCATCCTCATGGGCTCCGGATTGTGGGCTCCCTCTTGTCGAGGTAGACATCATGGTGTTGTTCTGCTAGCTCCATGCCTCCGTCCTATGCAGCACCAGCTTGATGATGGGTGTCGTCTTGGCGGGCTCCGTATCGCCATCCTCCACGGCACTATGATGGCATCCTTGGGAGCTCCACACCTCCATCGTCCATGGCGCCTGTTTGATGACGAAGATGATGGGCGTCGTCCTGGCGAGCTCCGTGTCGCCATCCTCCATGGCATAGAGGCGGCGTCCTCACGAGCTCCATGACGTCGTCCTCCCCGGCACCGGGTTGATGATGTTGGCGATGGGCCTGGTGGTTTCGATGTAGTCTATTGGTCCGGCGGCATCGTCCACCGCCTCCATTCTATCTGCTACGAGAAGAGCACTGCATCGTCCATGGCCACATCCACTGGGTGTGTCGTCCGCCACCTCCATTTCATCTGGTATGAGAAGACCGCCGCATTGTTCGCGGGCATCTCTGCCCGACGCTCGTCCACTCTCTCGAGTGTACCTGGTACATGAAAAAAATATGTGCGTACCATAGAGAAGAGGGCATGCTAGCTCATGAAACATGATGCATAGCTCCATGGTTGTCGCTGCCAGTGTATCCTCCGAGACTGCGAAGGCACCACCATGCACCGCCTTGGCGCATGCGTCGTGACCATGGACACATCCTCCACGGGTGCGTCTCCCTCCATCTGATACATGGCTTGCAGACCGCCGCCGCCGCAGGCGCGTCCACTGCCACGCGCTTGAGTTCTGACCTCGAGTGGTTCCCTGTCGAGTGTTTGTTGCTTGGCTCCTCTTGATGCATTCGTGCTTCCCACGTGAAACCTGATAACACAATAAGACAAAGAAACAAAACACAGTTGATGCCTCCAGCGAGAAACACCTCCTGTGTGCACCGCCGTCGTCGAGGACGTGTGCTCTGGCTTGGGTTAGAGGCGCATCATTGCCATTGCCGACATGCCGGCCAGCTTACGCAGCTTCTGAGTCGTCATCTCGGCCTCCGCTTATGATCGTTGCGGCGTCTACCGGCTATCTCCATTGCCGATGCTGCCGCAAGGGGCGCGTCTTCTCCACATCGACGCTACCACGAGGGCGCGTCACGCGTAGGTTCTGGTCTTGGCCTGGGGTGTGCGTGCCTGGCTCTTGCCCTCCTGCGTACCTGAAGTCTTGTATTTATAGGTTGGCTGTGTGCTAGGGTTGGATGGATGTCCAACGCGCACAATGCCGAGGTTTCCTCCTAATATTTTTCTTGAGGCACAAACCTGCACAAAGAAAAGGAAATACCCCAATATGTTGCATTGTTATTTCATGTATTCCTTTCCGGTTCTTTTCTTTTGCTTCCAAACATGCCGCACAAGAACGTGCTGGTTTTGCTTTATTCCATGTATATGTGTACGGATTTAATCCAATGGAGGATGCCGGCTGGCTCATCACGGCGAACAAAGGTCAACCCATGTGATATAGCCCATATAGATTCAATACAGTTCTGGGCCAAATAAACATTCTGTGTATTCAGGAACATATATACGCACAGGGCAGAAGGAAGCCCAGTTGGGTGTCATGGGATGTGATGACGAGACCAGAATATATGGGGGGCCTCGGATTCAGAGACATGGAGATTTTTAACCTAGCACTTCTTGCACGGTAGGCTTGGTGCACAATGGTTTCGGAATCCTCATTAAGCTCCAGGATCCTTAAATTAGTTTACTTTCCAAACTGTTCATTGCTAGACGCAGAGCTGGGGTCTCATCCATCGCAGATTTGGAGGGCCATTTTGGATGGCCGGGACATTTTGGCACAAGGCTTGATCAGGAGGATTGGAGGCGAAGAAACCACAGACATTTGGGAACACAACTGGATACCGAGGGAGAGTTTCAAAAGACCTATAACTTCTCTGGTGCAGCATCCTCCTACTAGAGTGGCACAACTCATCAGTGCATCTACTGCGTCTTGGAATGAAGGACTAGTTCGGTCTATTTTCACTCCCTTTAACTCTGAGGAAATCCTAAAGATACCACTGTGTACGCGTACAGTTTCAGACTTCTGGGCATGGCACGAGGAACGACGGGGTATTTTTAGTGTTGGCTCGGCATACCGTATGATTTTGAGAACAAAAATCAATCGAGAGGCATGGCTGCATGAAACGGAAGGATCGTCATTTGTTCAGCATGAAAGCAAGAATTGGAGCAGCATCTGGCACATCCAAGTACCTTCAAAGCTCAGGATGTTCGTCTGGAGGTTAGCTAGACAGTCTATGCCCTGCGGTGAGTTGCTTATGCATCGCCATATGTCGACAGAAGATACATGCAATCTCTGCAGGGCAAGAGACACATGGAAGCATGCGTTACTGACATGTTCGATGTCCAGCAGTTTTTGGGCGCTGGCCCCTAAACATCTAGTGCAACATCTTGTTGATCGCCAAGAGGAGAGCCCAAAGGACTGGCTATTTGTGCTACATGATATACTAAGTAAGGAAGATTTTGTTCGGCTTGTTGTCACGTTGTGGGCAATTTGGGGCGAGAAGGAAAGCAATCCACGAGGCCATATTCCAGTCACCATTATCGATACATGGTTTCATCACACGATACCTGGCTGAGCTGCAAGTGTTGAATACAGTATCGTCGAAGCCGGCGGCAGCAAAGGCCGTTAGATCGACTATCTGGCAACCGTCGGTAGCGGACAGTGCAAAAGTAAACGTGGATGCTGCAGTACCCCAACACAGAAGATATGGAGCCGTGGGAGCGATAAGCAGGAGCGCTGATGGATCGTTCCTGGGAGCCTCAGCCCTAGTGTTCAGACATGTTTCAGAACCGGAGACTTTGGAAGCATTGGCCATTCGAGAAGCCCTTGCTTTATCAGATGATTTATACCTGCGGAGGATCCATGTGGCGTCTGACTGCAAAGTGGTGGTTGAGGACATTATGAAGGAGAATGCATCTCGGTATGGAGCAATCATACATGAAATAATAGATCACTCGTCGTTTTTTGATTTTTGTAAGTTTAGCCATGAATTTAGGAGCTCAAATTATGAGGCTCACAATTTAGCGAAGCATGCACTTTCTCTAGGGATTGGCCGCCATGTTTGGTTAGGCCAGCCCGGAGATCTTCCGTTCGTCCCTGTAAACATTGTGACGGTTTAATAAAAGCTTCGCGAGATTGTCTCAAAAAAAAATATACGCGCGCTCGCCGGCCCACCGTAGTTACTCGAATATGTATATGTATTGTTTATGCACATGCATGGTATTTCGTACGTACATACACGAGCTTGCCGGCCGGCCGTAGATACTCAAATACGTACAAATACAATGTCGTTAGGTATTTGACATTGCATACATAGATTGATACTTGACACGGTGTGCACATGCATGTGTAACCCATCAACCCAAGAGATATATGCATATTTCTCTCTCTCTCTCTCTCTCTCTCTCTCTCTCTCTTATTCTTCTTCCATTCATGGGCACTCCTTGCTCCATGCATGTGTGCACGATGGCCAGAAAATAATTGCACAAGTTATTATTGGATAACTTCATCTTTTATCCTCTCTCTATGTTCCTACTACTTTGTAGTGAAAGAAAAAAAACTCATTGAACAAGGAGATGGGGATCGATTAGGCTAGGGTTAATAGGGGTGCGGCTGGGCTTTGCGGGCTGGTTCGGTGGTGAGGAATGGCTAAACAAAAGAAAATAACGGTTCCAATAATTTGAAAAAAAGTCTGAATTCAAATGGAATTGAATGTAAACCAAAAGAGTTAGAACTAGATGTGGGAGTTAGAAGTGTGCAAAATCACGATTTTTGGTGGAGCTTGCGAAAGTGATAAAGGAATTTGTGGCAAAGTTTGGAGGCCAAACTTGAAGTAGTATAGGCATGAAATTTAATTTGCAGGTGTGTTAGTTGATTCCCAAATAAATGGAATATTATTTTAGCTCCCTAAAATATTGTGAGGATATTATAAATGTTTTTAAGAGAAAACACCATGTGCATTTCCCTCAGTTTGAATGGATCGATTCATACAATTTATTTCTTTGAGTTGCAAATTTAATGACATGATGGTATGATGAAATGGTGCAATGCAAAAATCAACATAAGGCAAGCAATAACTAATAATTATGAAAATGAATTGGTCTTGGACTGTCACAACTCTCCCCCACTTACAAGAGATCTCACCCCGAGATCTAAGAATGAGAAGATGAAGAGAAATAGGTACAATTAAGCTGCTTCTCGGACAAATGAGTGAGACCAATGAACCTTGGAGGTTAAAAAACTTGCAAGAAATGAGAAAACACAATGAAGACGTACAAAATTGAGAGCACTCCGGTAGAAAAGAGGAACAAGGAACACCATGAGAAACTTGTAGGTTGCAAAGACATGAATCAAGAGCTCAATGGACAAGAGAGAATATGCAACAAATCTGGTTGGAACGAGATAGACAAGGACAAGAATAATTTGAAACAACTCTGGTTGAAACAATAAGGAAAGAATGGGACATGAACTTTATAAGATGGGTTGATAGACCAAAGAGAGCAACAACACAAGGCCTTCGAAACAAATGAATGTGAGCTAGATAGTTGGAATAAAAAGAACAGAGAACAAAATAACATCTTCTACCACAAATGAATTGAAAGAGCATCCTTAGGAGGAAGGCTTGAACTAGTCGTTGAAAACTCAACAATCCAATTATGCTTCAAATGGCCTTATGGAAAACATCTCAAATCTTTGAGGTGAAATTCTGCCACTAACAGAAAGAATTGATTGCTTGCGAGCAACAAAGATTTGCCAAACTTCTTCTGTGGAGATGATAAAGAGCAAGCTTGGGTCATGGATAATCACCACAAATAGCAACAATCCTTCAGAAAGGCTTTAGGTGAAATATAACCCAAGATAACTCGAACGAAGAAATTGTTGGGTTGAAAATATCTCAATTTTGAGAACAACTTTTGTAGCCTCTTCATGAATCAAGAACGAATATAACACAACCTCAAAATATAAGGGAGAGAGAATTGCACTTCGGAATGCAAGATGAAGAATTGTTTTACTCCTAAAATAAAGCATGGCGCTATTATTAAGGGGTAAACTTGATGGATTTGACTTCAGAAATAATCTTGAAGAAAACTTCAAGAATGAAAGAAATCTTTGAGTAACCACCATGTAGAGCGTCCATGAAGAATGGCGTGGCTTGAATCTGCGTTGGTATTTCCCCAAAGAGGAAGGGATGATGGATCACAGCTACAGTAAGTATTTCCCTCACTTATGAAACCAAGATTATCAATCCAGTGGGAGAACCAAGCAACACTATGTAAACGGTACCTGCACACAAAGAACAAATACTTGCAACCCGATGCACAAGAGGGGTTGTCAATCCCTCTATGGTAAAAGGATAGATTAAATTGTATGAGATTGGATAAACAAAATAAAATAAGTAAGAAAAAGTATGGCAAGGTATTTTTCAGTTTTTGGAATAATAGATCTGAAAACAATATGATAAAAGATAGACATGGGGGCCGTAGATTTCACTAGTACATACGTTGGGTAAACAAATTACTGTTGGGCAATTGATAGAAGAGCAAATAATTATGACGATATCCAAGGCAATGATCATGTATATGGGCATCACATCCAAGATTAGTGGACCGACTCCTTCCTGCATCTACTACTATTACTCCACACATCGACCACTATCCAGCATGCATCTAGTGTATTAAGTTCATGGAAAACGGAGTAATGCAATAAGAACGATGACATGATGTAGACAAGATCTATTCATGTAGGAATAGACCCCATCTTTTTATCCTTAATAGCAATGATACATGTGACTTGCTACCCCTTCTATCACTGGGTGAGGACACCGCAAGATCAAACCCATCACAAAGCACCTCTTCCCGTTGCAAGAAAAATCAATCTAGTTGGCCTAACTAAACCAAAGGTTCGAAGAATAAATATGAGGCTATAACAATCATGCATATAAGATAAAACTTAAATAATATTCATGGATAGATTTGATCATAAACTTGCACTTTATCGGATCCCAACAAACACACCGCAAAAAGTCATTACATCAAATAGATCTCCAAGAGCATCGGGGAGAACATTGTATTGAGAATCAAAAAGAGAGAAGAAGCCATCTAGTTACTGCCTAGGGACCTGTAGGTCTATGGTGAACTACTCACGCATCATCGGAGGAGCATCAATGAGGATGATGAACCCCTCTATGATCGTGTTCCCCTCCGGCAGAGTGCCGGAATAGGGCTCTAGATTGGATCTCGTGGTTCTGGAACTTGCGCCGGCTAGAATTGTGTTTCGATCGCTCCCCTAGGGTTTCTGGAATATCTGAGTATTTATAGAGCTGAGAGGCGGTGGAGGAGACTTCCATGGTCCCCACCACCCATCAGGGCGTGCTAGGGGCCTCTAGTGCGCCCAGGTGGGTGGTGAGCCCCATGGGCCTCCCCTCATGCACTTCCTTGGCTCCCAAGTTATATTTTTGTCTAAAAAAATATCCAAAAAGTTTTGTTGCGTTTGGACTCTGTTTGATATGGATATTCCACGAAGTAAAAAATAAGCAAAAAAACAGCAACTGGCCCTGGGCACTATGTCAGTAGGTTAGTCCCAAAAATGATATAAAGTTGCTATAAAATGAAGTTAAAACATCCAAGAATGATAATATAACAGCATGGAACAATAAAAAATTATAGATACGTTGGAGATGTATCAAAGAACTCTGGAAAAATAGAAGGATGGTAGAATGGAAGTGAAGGTTGAAACAACTAGATTGAAACCTTGTAATCATGCCCTTCCAACACCGATAAAGAAAAGAGATGGAGCTTCTTGATGAGATAAAATATAAAACTTGGGACTCCGGAAGAAAAGATGAAGTAAAGGGAACTGAGACTTTATTCATCATCAACAAAATTCTGGAAGAAGGAATTAAATCACCTTGAGGAAACAAGAATAAGAATTATTATATATCTATCCATCATCAAATTAAATTGTTGTCAAGCAATGGACTTGGCATACTACTTATTCTTATTGCAAGGACTGAGGAGAGGAATGGTGCAAACTTGTAAGGTCTTGAATGAACCACCGATAGGATTTTTGGAAAGAATGAATGAATTGATACAATAACAAAGGAAGAGGAATCTTGAACGAACCATCGTAAAAATTGAGAAAAAAATAAAGAAAAGAGAACAAATCGCCGAGAAGAATTAGAAAGCGAACGGATATACTTGAGGGAATTTATATGCTAGAGAATGACGAGATGACGGGCTGACTAGAGAATACGTAACGATGCACCAGAAGAATTGGAGAACGAGAGCTGAAAGGTTGAGAATAAAAATTTCTTCTATAATGAGGGCCATTGGAGAATCAAAATGAAAATAACTCATGAAAAGGATTTGGGATGGTCCTGCAAAGAACTTCTCATGGATTGAAAAAATTTGAGTGGATAACATCAACCTTGAACCTCGAATCATCATAAGACGGACCAAGATTTGGGGGAAAACTCTTCTTCGGACTCCAATTGTTGAGAATAACGACAAGGAAAACCACCAAAAATTTTGAGACACTCTAGAACAATGACAAGAGGAAAAAATAGATTAAGATGAAAGGAATTCAAGAAAATCACGGAGAAGATAATTGACTGATGAGAATTCATTCTTACGTCAAACTTTGAAACAATTTGAGAATAACTCCGAGAAAGATTAGAAAAGCCAGGTAAGATCCTGGGAAAATCCTGTGGGTTAAGGGCCCACTCGAAAGAAAACACCATTGAAACGAATGCTTAGAACATTTAATTTGAATGAGGTAGCTACCTCAAAATAGCTTGTATGGATTTAAAATGGAAACATGAATCTTCCAAGATATCCATGGGATTCTTGGATAAGAATTTCCAACATGGAATAAAAGAAAGGGATATGATCAATAACGAGAGCTTGAATTTAGACCACCAGAGAAGAAACAAGAACGAACAATGTTGAACTTGTAGCTCTTGAGCATATTCACGAGAAATCATTGGATACAATACGGAAGGAAAAAAGAAACGAATGTTTCGCATGAATAAAAGGACACTTGGTTGAGATTTCTAACTCCGTGAGGAAAAAGGGTGGGAGGGTGGGACAACAAAGAAGGCAATTAAGACGGTTCACAACAGAGTTCTTTTCATCCATCTTAAACAAACATAGATCTTGCATTGGTGAAGAGGATTGAATTAACTTGAAGAGAAGCACCTCAGATGGAAGAGAATTGACATGGCAACACTTAGGAATAGCACTCCCTTACAAATATGAGAACACCGCTTAGGGAAGGTATGAATCAACACTTGACTTCGAAGCAACTCAAATACCACAACCAAAACAAAACAAATGATTTTGCTTGCAGAATAAGCCGAAAACAAATACATAACCCCTCATGCATTTGTTGGCAGGATAATTCTAGGTAACTATTCGAACTCCCACCTAGAAACTCCCAAAATTTCTTGGTTATGCAATCCAGTCCCTGCATACTAGGAGCAAAACTTCATACAATTCCTAACATGATACTATGCTCCAATGTACCTACAACATTCAACACATAACCAAGAAACCTCATAAACTCGTGTACCTCACACCTTCAAAACAACAACGATACTAGTCATGGCAGATCATTTGTGCTATCTCTACCGTGTACTCGGGATAAGTCACATTACTATTTGCCACCACAAAAAGAACAGGAGTGTTTCAAAATCAGCGTCATCTTGTATTAACGAACTGAAACGATAGCGAATTCGATAACAAAAACTTGGAGCTCAACTCCCCGGGGCAAAGCCTAGGCAGACGGGAGACACCAAGAACAGAATTGCGTCGCACCAACATCGTAGAGATTCCAAAATACTCGTGTGATCCTAGAAAATTTGAAGGGGGGGAGGAGTAGAATGAAAACACTTACATCACACTTTCCACCAAAGCGACGACAGGGATAAGGTGTAAAAAGAATTCATACTCTCTGATATAACTAGACTCAAAATATGGTTTTTTTCTAGACTCAACAATGACCAAGTTACAATCAATCAAGGGGGCTCCTATTGTCGGAGCCTAGCTCTGATACCAACCTGTAATGCCCAATATGCGGTCATATCCTCAAGGAACCTAGAAGTCCTGCTAAGGATAGAAGTGCATATCGGAGATGCTTTGCAAGGAGGATATCATTATAACATAACATGTACTGAATAGATGAGAATACCAGATAAAGGTTTACACTCACCACAAGCTACATCATGAATATGTCAATACATCAATACATGTAAACCATCATACAGAAGAGCAGGACACTACTACGGGTGAAATCAAACGAAAGAAGAACGACGTCCACCCTGCTAATCTAGGCTGCCAACCAGGAACCCATCCTATGATTGTCGAAAAAGAAGAAGAAGAAGGACTCAAAATAGATCAAGCATCGCTCTCACATCAAAGCATCATTTTACCTGTACCTGCATCTATCATTACCATGTGTATCAATAATAACAATACTTCAATGGGTATGGAATGTTTAAGTGGTGAGGTTGCATCAAGCACTAAGCATTTGTATTTCGCTAACTTACGGGTAAAAGCATAAGAAGAGTAAGCTACACATAAACGGACGTGAATTAGTAATAATCAAGAAGTGATCCTGAACACATACTTACAAGTCATACATAACCCCACCGTGTTCTCTTCATGAACTTCCTCGAAAAGACAAGATCATGGTTACTCACGCGGTTGGTGTAATTTTAGTTAGCTTTAGTGTCAGGTTCTCTACAACCGGATATTATAAATCTTTAAGTCACCACATAACCACAGGCATGGCTTTCCAAAAGATTTAACCCTACAGGGATGCTCCAACTCGTCTATCATAAATTACCACAAGCTGCGTTGAAAGACCTCAACATCGGGATAGCCCGAAGTATCCTCCGAATCCCAGTGAACAAGAAATTCGACTAAGGTAAAACAAGTCCAGCAAGACCTCCCACCGTGCCGACAAACTCAATTGGAGCCACGTGTATCTCGTTCTAAGAACAAGACCGGATGAGCAGCACATACGGCAACTTAGACCCGAGTTGCCCCGGGGAAGCCGCACACGACTATATTTCAGACCAGCACCATCAGCACTGGCCCACCTGCTTATGTCGAATTAAGAATCCGCGGGTTCATGACGCCCTATGCTTTAATTCATTATCAGAATTATTATGTTGGAAAATTTTAAAATCAATGTTGGGCCTTGCTGGAGGAGTTTTATTCAAAGACGAATTATCAAGGGGGGCCCATAAACCACCAAATGTGTTAGGAGCGCTCATCAAGGAACATAACACAGGTATTACGGAAACTAGGGCGGCAAGAGTGGAACAAAACACCAAGTAGAAGGCCGAGCCTTCCACCCTTTACCAAGTATATAGATGCATTAATTAAATAACAAGATAGTGTGATATCCAATGATATCCATGTCCCCAACATGGAACAAACTGCAACTAGCAATGCTATAAGAGGTTCTGAGCAACCGGTAACATAGCCAAATAACGGTTTGCTAGATAGTGAAGGTTAGAGGCTTATCATGGTATTTGGGAGGCTGACGAACAAGTGGTAGGTAGTGAGACCAAGCGATAGCAACGAGACAACTAGCAAGCAAAGATAGTAGTGATATTCAAGGTAATGGTCATCTTGCCTGGAATCCCGCTTGGAAGAAGATCGAATCCGTGAAGTAGTCGAACAAGCGTACTTGAACGAATCCTCACAACCCCAAAATGTGAGAACTATCAAGAAGAAGCACAACCGGAAAGAAGCAAACAACAAGTTAAACACACATATCATAATCATGACATGATGCACAAACAAGTATGATGCATATCCGGTTTACAAGTCATGGCATGACAAGAGTGCAACAAACAATACTACGCATCAATATTAAATGTTTGTTAAACATGGCAAGAGGTTAAGCATAAGTAAACTACCTATCGAGGCAATTTAAATGAGCCCGAAAGCAACACATAACAATTCCGGAAAATCCCCATATGCAATTTTTGAATTTGCTACTGTTTTGCCGAAAACACAGTTTTAATGTTGTTAAACAGGAGAAGTAAGTGCACTATGCTATTCTACATGTTTTCAAGTCAATTTATATATATATATATATATATATTCTGATCCCAGGATCAAAATAGCTATTCGGATCACGAATCGGGCCTATAAGGGGCGCGAAGATGTTCCTGGATCTGAAAAATCCAGCCCACCCGAACTTTCCGTAAAAGAAAAAAATCACTCAGAACCCACCTTATCCACTCCCCCCGCGTCCTCCCACGATCCTCCCCGACCAACCTCCCGTCGCCGCCTCCCGCCGCTAGCCCCACGGCTCCGGCGTGCTTCCTGCCGCTACTTCCCTTGGCCCCGGTGCTCCCCGCTGCCGACCACCCTGGCCGCGACGCGCCTCCGCCGCCGCCCACCCTGGCCGCGACACGCCTCCGCCGCTGCTTCGCCCACCCTGGCCCCGACGCGCCTCCATTTGACACCCCCCGACGCGCCTCCTGCCGCCGCCCTTCCGGCCCCGAAGCGGCTCCTGCTGCCTCCCTCCACCTGCTTCGACGATGGCACCAGCCACCTCAACCTTCTTCCACCACTGCACCGGCCACCGCAACCTTCTTCCACCACTGCACCAGCCGCCCCCTCCTTCTTGCACCATTGCGTCGTCCACCACCTCCTTCCACCACGGCGCCAGCCTCCCCCTCCTTCCACCGCGCCTCCACCTCGCCGGCGACCACGGGCGCACGTGCGGATTGGGCACTGCCTGCAGCTAGAGGTGACGTCGACCTGCAGCTGGAGAAGGCCCCGACCTGCAACTGGTCGTGCGCGTCACTGCGACGCCCAGGCCGTCCAACTTCGCCAACTCAGGCAGTTCAACCCCCACGCCCAATCCTCCTTGGCCACAAATGACAATCGCAGCTACCCCTGACTCTGCGGCCATGCCAGCGCTGTTCAAGGTTCTCGGCCGCAGCTCCTCACTAGTGCAGAGCTTTGAGCCCAGACCCCTGTGCCAAATAAATGTCATGCACGCTCCTCCGGGAATGCTCCTCCAAAAATTCAGGCGGCAAGTGTTCTTCACGTTCTGGAATTGTCACTACTGGAATCAGCTACTTTGCCATCTGCCAGCTCTTTGCCCTCAGCTAGCAGACGGCAAAGAAGCTCTTTGCCCTCAGCTACCCGAAAGCAGACGGCAAAGAACTGGCTGATGGCAAAGAAAGCCTTTGCCATCAGCCTGTTCTTTGCCGTCCGCTAGCTGACGGCAAAGAATCTTTGCCGTCCGCTAGCAGACGGCAAAGAGGGAGGGGGGCCCACTAAGGAGCTGTTTAAAAAATACTTAACGTCCCCCCTCTTTGCCGTCTGCTAGCAGACGACAAAGAGCAAAAAAGCGGACGGCAAAGAGGGCGGACGGCAAACATTCAACATATCTAACGGCGCGCCCCACCCCGCCCTCTCTCTCTGTTTCTCTCCTGCTCCCACACGCGCGCCGCCGCCCCCAGCACTCGCCGTCGCCCGGTCGCCCCACCGCCCCGCCGCCCTACCGACCCCCCGCCCCGTCGCCCCACCGGCCCCCTGCCCCGTCGCCCCCGCTGCCCTGCCATCTCGGCGCCGTCACGCCCCGGCCCCCCGGCGCCCCAGCCCCCCCGCTCCACACCGCCCCGGGCCCGGCTCTGACGCCCCAGGCCGCCCCGCCCCCCTCCTCCACCGACCCCCCGCCTCGTCGCCACTACAGCCCGGCACCGTCGCCCCACCGGCCCCCCGCCCTGTTGCCCCCGCCGCCCAGCCGTCTCGGCGCCGCAGCGCCCCCCCCCCCCCTCGCGCCCCACCGCCCCGGGCCCGACACCGCCGCCCCAGGCCGCCCCGCCCCCCTCCTCCACCGGCCACCTCCTCCACCAGCCCAGGTGAGCTCTACCTCCTCTGTTTTTTCTTTTTTTTAGTTTTAGGTTTATGTTTAGTTTAGATTTAGTTTTAGTTTTAGTTTTAGTTTTAGATTTAGGTTTAGTTTTAGGTTTAGTTCAGTTTTAGGAAAGAAAAAGAAGAAGAAGAAAAAAACGGGAGGGGAGGAGAAGAAGAAGAGGAAAAAGGAAAGGAAGAAGAAGAGGAGGAGGAGAATAAAAAAGAAGAAGAGGAAGAAGAAGAAGAAAAAAAGAGGAGAGGAGGAGAAGAAGAAGAGGAAAAAGGAAAGGAAGAAGAAGAGGAGGAGGAGGAGAAGAAAAAATAAGAAGAGGAAGAAGAAGAAGAAAAAAGAGGAGAGGAGGAGGAGAAGAAGAAGAGGAAAAAGGAAAGGAGGAGGAAGAAGAAGAAGAAGAAGAAGAAGAAGAAGAAGAAGAAGAAGAAGGAAAAAAAAGGAAGAAAAGGAAGAAGAGGAAGAAGAAGAAAAGGAAAAAAGAGGAAAAAAACCCGACCCGACACGGCACCCCGACCCCGACCCGGCACCCCGACACGACACCCCGACCCCGACACCCCGACCCCGACACCCCGACCCCGACCCC
Source organism: Triticum aestivum (assembly GCF_018294505.1). Classification (NCBI taxonomy): domain Eukaryota; kingdom Viridiplantae; phylum Streptophyta; class Magnoliopsida; order Poales; family Poaceae; genus Triticum; species Triticum aestivum. The sequence continues at coordinate 352,619,378 of NC_057801.1, forward strand.
GACACCGACACCCCGACCCCGAGCCTGACCCGACACCCCGACCCCGACACCGACACGGCACCCCGACCCCGACCCGGCACCCCGACCCGACACCCCGACCCCGAGACCCCGACCCCGACCCCGACACCCCGACCCCGACCCTGACCCCGACACCGACACCCCAACCCCGAGCCTGACCCGACACCCCGACCCCGACACTGACATGGCACCCCGACCCCGACCCGGCACCCCGACCCCGACACCGACACCCCGACCCCGACACCAACATGACACCCCGACCCCGACCCGGCACCCTGATCCGACACCCCGACCCCGAGGAGGGATACAATATTGTCTCATTTGATTGCAGACATTCTATAGGTGTGAGGAGGGATACGAGGAGGAGGAGGCAGATGTTATCCACAAGGAGTGCAAGCGCCTACTTCAGAACTTACGACATGAGGCTCGGGTGCAGTCTGTTCGAGACTACTACGCCGACCGTGGTATCAAGAAGTCTAAGCAGGAGTGCCGTGATAAGTTCTTGAGTAAGGAGCAGTACATGAAGGTAATTCTTAAGGCCTTGTACTTAATTCCTTCATTTAGTAATTCATAGCCGTAGCGCTGAAGTTTCTATTTGCTAACTTAGGCCCCTCAGAGATGGTGTGCGGATCGGATGGATTGTTGGGAGGTGTTGGTCGATGGGTGGTGCTCAAAAGAATGGCGGGCCACCCACAACGAGGCCAAGGACAAACGTGCCCAAATGGAAGGTGTGCCACACCACCAAGGCAGCTCCAACTTATTTTAGTACGGGCGGAACTGGGTATGTGGTTTGCTTCATGATTCATGCAATTCATTCATCACTCTAGCTTTAGCTCTTTAATTACTAATTTACTTTGTTTCTCTCTTTCAGGCACGCTACAATAAGGCGGATAAGGTGCCAGAGGTGTACGACCTGTATGCCATGGCCCACACTGGCTCTTACAAGAAAGTCAAGGCATTCTCTGCGTCTGACCTCGATGATCCAAAGAACTTCACCAACATCTCCGCCCACGACAAGCTCGTGCAATATAGAGATCAGGGGAAGGCGAGGAAAGGGGAGGACTTTAACCCGAGCCAGGGTCCCATTGATACAGAGTTGCTGATGATATCTGGTGGCGGGAGGTCCCATGGCTCCATAGCCATGGGAGATGGACTTATCCGTTGTCCTAGCACTCTCCCGAAGATCAAGGCGCGCCAGTCGAGCTCCGCTCCTGATATAAGGCCTCGTGAACGGCCAGTCCAACTCGCCATCAAGGTTAGTTATACGTACTCAGCTATCTTTCTCCATTACATTGTGTGCGCTTCCATCAATGATTACAAATGGTCATGTGAGTGGTGTTGCAGGCTGCTATACAGAGTGAGAGAGATAGAACGGAGAAACTTCTGGCGGAGGCGGCGGAGAGGCAGCGGGAGTTGGAGGAGAGGACGACAAAGATGTTGGAGGAGGAGAGGGCACGGAATGACATGCAGGCAAGGGCCATGTATGAGCTCCTTGTGGTAAGTTTCTTCTGCAGATTACTTGCTAGTCTTAACATTTGAGTCTCATTACTAACTAGTATGACTCTGTTGTGAAAACCAAATGTGCAGTCTGTGTGCGAGAAGTCCGGTCAGACCGCTCCACCGATGCCAGTGATTGCTCCTGGGAGCATGGTGAGTTTAATTTGAATGGACATTACTTGCTAGTCTTAACATTTGAGTGTCATAATGCTAACGAGACATTGGAAATGATCTTTGGTGCAGCTTAACTCCAGAAATGCATCGCACGATCCTTCTCCAGCTACCGGCATGAGCCAGCCCGCTCCTCCACCTCCCTGATCACGGTAAGTTTCTCTAGACTTAGACTTAGCTTTATTTCCTCCAATATGCTTACCATAATGACCTAGAGTTAGCTTCTTTTCCTTCAAAATGACTTAATAAGCTTACTTATGTCAAAAATTGCATAATTAACTTAGTTAGCTCATAAACGATCCATTTTACCTTAGTTAGCTTACAAGTGATCCAATTTATCCAAGTTAGCTCTAAAATGACCCATTTTAGTAGATTAGCTCGTAAATGATCCATTTTACCTACGTTAGCTTTAAAATGACCCATTTCACCTAGGTTAGCTCCAAAATGACTCATTTCACCTAGGTTAGCTCCAAAATGACCCATTTCACGTAGGTTAGCTCCAAAATGACCCATTTCACCTAGATTTGCTCCTAAATGATCAATTTCACCTAAGTTAGCTAAAAACGATCCATTTCACCTAAATTAGCTCTTAAATGATCCATTTCACCTAAGTTAGGTCATAAACGACCCATTTCAACTAAGTTAGCTCATAAAAGCTCATAAATGATTCATTTCACCTAAGTTAGCTCAAAAACGATCCATTTCACCTAAGTTAGCTCATAAATGATCCATTTCACCTAAGTTAGCTCATAAACGACCCATTTCAACTAAGTTAGCTCATAAATGATCCATTTCAACTAAGTTAGCTCATAAACAACCCATTTCAACTTTGTTAGCTCATATATGATCCATTTCACCTAAGTTAGCTCATAAATGACATATACTTCTTGTTCTAGTCTTCTTCTTGTTCTAGTCACCTATTTCTAACTTTCTTATTTACCATTTTGCAGATTTCATTCACTTCATGGAAGCTAGCTTGCTATGATGGAGTGCTTGCTTTTCCTTTGATGAAACTTTGCATTGTATTTAGCTTGCTATGATAGAACTTGCTATCTTGACGAAACTTTGCATTGTAATATGTATATGGATGGAACTTGCTTATGTATGAACAATGTGTATGGATGGAACTTGCTTATGTATGAACAATGTGTATGGATGAAACTGATGTGGTATGTGATATGAAACTTATGTGCTGGATATGTGATATGGAAATATATCTATATATGTCATATATATTTGCTGTGAAAATTGTTGGATTAAAAAAAACAGAAAAAAGAGACAATATGCAGGCTCTTTGCCGTCTGCCGACGGCAAAGGGTTCTTTGCCATCAGCAGCGGACGGCAAAGAGGCCACGTGGCAGGCAACTGTGCTTCCTAGGAGGCTGACCAATTTGGTCAGTTTGCCATCAGCAGCTGACGGCAAAGGCTTTGCCGTCTGCAGCGGACGGCAAAGGCCTGCCGTTAACCACCTAACGGAGTAACAGCGCATTTATTGCCGTCCCCCTTCTTTGTCGTCCGCTGCTGATGGCAAAGGCCCCTTTGCCGTCAGCTACCCGAAGCAGACGACAACGCAGCTCTTTGCCGTCCCCTACTTTGCCGTCACCTTTTGCCGTCCGCGGCTGACGGCAAAGGTCTTTGCCGTCCGCCATCCATGCCTTTGTCGTCCGTCGTGGCAGATGGCAAAGTAGCAATTCCTATAGTGTGTGCCCCAGCTTCTTCTGAACTTCTATTGATTCATACCTGAATGAATTTGCATTATGATTTTTCATCAGCTTTTTGGTGAAATAATGCTTCCTGTTCACAACAACAAATGCTTCCTAGAGGACTTCTCCAACAACTTGCAGGTTCAGCAATAGACAAGGAAGCTGCTCTTGACCATTTTATCATGTACGGATTGTATGCAGCATACATATAGCCCTCCCCTGCCCGGCAGCTATGGCATGTGGCTGCCTAGCACATCGACGCCCCAAGGTACATTGTCTCTCCATCTCGCATACGTGTTGTTCCCTGTTGTTGTACTATGTTCAGTTCTGTATTGTTTCTTAGTTATTTTCTTGTCTGAAGTTCTGAAATACTTGGAGGCGCAAAAAAGTTGTGATATGTTGGTTCATTTTCAAAGGTCCTTCAAAAAATGGAAAGCATGAGTTTTCTTCTCCAAAATGCATCAACACAGTGGAGTGCTAATTCTTCTTGGGTGCTTCTATTGATCCTTGTGTTTCGGCAACCACCATGACGAACCATCTCGTCCTATTTTGCAAAAGCAAATCACACGAAAGTTTTTAAGAGGAATTCAGTTTAGAGATAATGGGGAAACGAGGTTCAAAGAGATTTCTTGGTACATCCGGAGAGCTATTCCGTTGCACTGTAGCCAAAACCACTCGAAAGGCCAAACTACTGACATGTGGTTGTGCTTTTATTTTACACAAACGAGGTTGCTAGCGCTAGTTGATCTTGGGAGTTTAGTTGCCGTCCACCTCCTTGGGCACCTCTCTGCTTCTTGAGAGTAAGTTGCGGCTTTCCATGGCCATATACATGCAGTTTTTAGTTTTGCCCAACCACTTATATATGCGTGCATGTTTCCATTTTTGCCAAATTGTATACCGAGCTTTTGTTTTGAAAAACAAATGTGCATGTAAATGTGAGAAAAAAGTTTATACAAAGAAGTTCATGTATTACTAACCCAGAAGGTTCGTGTATTACTAAGTGTGTGCACATATAATTGCTCCCTCCATATATGTGTGTATGTCTGTTTGTGTGTTCTGCCAATTCCACTTTAGCTTTGATGAAGGTTCACCAGCCAGGTAAAAACTAGTTCAGCGCATACGTCCTTCACATTGTTATATATCCCCATTATTCAGTTTAAAATTGTGTTGTCTAGTTCTTGTTCTATACTATTTTTCTGAAGTTCAATAGTATTAGTGCAGGCAAAAAACTGGGGTTTTGATATGTTGGTTTCAGTTTCAGAAATCCTTCAGGAAAAAATGCAAAAGAAAAATGGAGCAGGAGTCGCAAGCCTCAAGCTCTCTCTCCACTTGGTGGCTTCTTGTTCTCAAAGCACAAGCTGCTGCTGCTACTATTATTTAACTACTTCTACTCACTATAATGGGCTGAGGGGCGTTGCCCAACTGCGTGGATGCTTGCCTGCTCACCGAGCGTCGCGGCAGTCCATCCCGAAGCCATGTGCAAGAGGAGCTTGCACCAGTCCCACCTCTCCTTCGCCCAGTGCTCCAAGAGGCCAGGGCAGAAAAATTGGTCATCTTCTGATGAGCCCTGCCCCAACAGGGACCTCTCTCCCTACCTCTCTTCGCTACTGATGGGCACCATAGTGTGAAGTTGATGTAGAGAACAAGTTCTGATTATGTGCTCTGTACATGCTTGTTGATATGTCAATGAGAACCAACTTTTTTTCTTCAGGTTGTTGTGATGATGTTTGATAGTTAATATTTTTGCAAGTAGAAAACCCCACGTTATGAAATTTTGATGGACGTGAGACTTCTTTTGACCTTGCACTGTTAAAAGATCTTCCAAAACTTCCCTACATGTAGATGCACCCACGTACGCATCTTGGCCTTCTTCATATATGTTTTGTGTTTAAATTGCTCAACGAAAATTATGTTCTAAGAAGTTCATATATTACTGAGTGTAAAGGTCATGTATTATAACTACCTAGTATAGTAAGTGAAATGTATTATAGAAATTCAAATTAAAAATGACTTCTTTTAACTTCTATATTACTAAGTGTATAGAACGTAACATTTTTTTTGAATTAAGAAATAAAACCAGAAAGTCCATATTAAAAAGATGAAGAAGATCGATGATTATAGAAAACTAAGATTTTCCTCGTTATTAAAGAATGGAAACAAGAAGTTCAAAAATTAAATAACAAGAATTCAACTTTTAATGATAGGGTGCTTCAAAATTTCATAAAAAAAGATTAAGAAAAAACCCAGGAAGTCCATATTAAAAATATGGAGAAGTTCGATGATTATAGAAAACTTGGATTTTTCCTCGCTATTAAGAATGGAAACAAGAAGTTCAAAAATAAAAAACAAGAAGTTCAACTTTTTAAAAATATAACGCTTCAAAATTTCATAAAAAAAGATTAAGAAATAAAACCAGGAAGTCCATATCAAAAAGATGGAGAAGTTCGATGATTATAGAAAACTCAGATTTTCCCCGTTATTAGAGAATGGAAACAAGAAGTTCAAAAATAAAATAACAAGAAGTTTAACTATTAAAAATAGAGCGCTTCAAAATTCATAAAAACGATTAAGAAAAATAAGATTAAAAATTCATAAAAAAACTCAAATATTTTCATGTAACCGAGAGAAGTTCAGGTTGATAACTGCTAGAAGTTCATGTAATACATGGTGTGCATTTTGTATTAAAAAGGAATAAAAAAGCAAAGACAAAAAGTTTTGTTGTTATAAGTTCAAGTCCTTCATCGGTGAAAGTTAAAAAAAATTATTGTGAGGGAGATTTGTACAAAAGGAATAACATTTGTGTAACACTGACGAATGGATAGAAATTACAAACGAAAATACGTCACAGAAGTTCAAATGAAAACAACAGGAAGTTTAACTACTAAAGTGGATGAATTTCACATGAAAAACCTTTAAAATCGTCGCGGGTATGAAAAAATGATCAACACGGGAAAGTTGCGTGTTTACAGCAGCTTTCCATCGGTATATCACCCGCTCAATTCCCGTGAGTGGGATGGAGAGCTACGAGTAGTGGATGAAGATCTACGAGCAAAAAAACCACGTGAAAAAACAGAGTGAAGTTCAGGTACACGCACCGAGAAGTTCAGGTTCTTCACGCGGTGCATTTTCGAATAATTTGTTTCGCGATAGAGGCAGAACGAATGATCCCGCCATTTTCAGAATTACTTGAAAACGGCTAGGAATCAGAGAAAACCATAAACATAAAAAAGGTTTGCATTTTCCATAGCTTTTCAACGGTATATTATTTGCCCAATTCCGATAAAGTTTGTAGAAATTACGGTGAAAATACATTTTTCGTCATTTTAGAAACTGACTTAAAACCGTAAAGAATTGGGAGAAACAATACATACCAAAAAGTTTCACATTTTTTCAAGCTTTCCAAGGACATATCATTTGCTGCATTCGGATGCACGGTTAAAAAATTAGCTCGAAAATAAGAACTCGGTAGGACTTGGACCATTTTCTAAATTACTCTTAAACCATTCAAAATTAGAAAAAAAACTTTCAAGATGAAAAAGTAGCGCATTTTCATAAGCTTTCCAACGCCATATCATATGCCTCCATTGGATTAGCCGTTTAGAAATGACATCGAAAAAACGAACTCAGCTGTTTGGTTTACGAAATTTTACGTTTTTTCAAATTACTCTTTAACAATAGGGAATTAGAAAAAACTTTCAACATGTGGAAGGAGCGGTTTTGCAGCAGCTTTCCAACGCCATATTATATGCCTCATTTCGATAAACAGTTTAGAAATGCGATCGAAAATACGATTCGCGTTTTTTGTGCGAAAAAAACGGTTTTCAAAACTGCTCTTAAACCGCTTATATTTTGCCAAAAAAAAAAGTTGGGTCATGATATTGGTGTCCATAGCTTTCCAACGGTATATCGCAAGCCCCGTTTGGGCAATGTTGACGAAAGTTCAACCGAGTTCACGAGGAAGTTCAACGTACTACAAGCGGGGCAGGTCAGGTTGTGATCAGAATATTATTCTGATCCCGTAATCAGAATAGTGTTTATGTATATGTATATATATATATATAATATATATATATTTAATTCGGAGTTACTGTTATTTAATTATGAAATAAACCATTTAGCAAGTTATTTATGCAAATTAATGCAAACTACATTTTAAACATTTTAAATGTTGTTATCATGATGCAGATGACATATTCAAGTTATATGCAATGTTATGGAAATGGTGGCATAATATGATATGGAGCATTTGCCGCCATGGCGGAAAGAAATGGGTGCCACAGCACCGATAACGGAAATGGTGCCACGACAAAATTCTGGCGATCCGGCAACTTGTTGAGATGCCAGTGCAAAGCATTAAACGTGGGTGTGAGCGTGGCTCATGCAAGAGTGATGAGTGGGGTGATCCCGATTACCGAGGTCCCACGTGTCGGTGCCATGGAAAGGAAGGAACATGCAAACATCAATTCAGACACGGTGCAAACACAGGCATTTGGGGTTATACCTTTGAAGCGTGCATTCATGGTAGTTTGAGTCTTGGTGGTTATACCTTCGAAGCGTGCATTCGGGGCAGTTTGAGTCGGTGCGGCATAGGGGAAGTAGTCGCTGTCATCGTGGAAGTAGTGGTACTCGGTAACGGTAGAGGTACACCAATTGAAGTGGAACTTGGCGAATCCTAGGTCTTGGGGCGATGGTAGTTGCATAGGGTTTGTAGACGTTTGGGTCGTAGGTAGAGGTACTTGGCGTGAAACGACGGTGTTACTTGTCGTTCTTCGGTTCCAGAGGCCGTCTTGCGGGTGACAGATGGAACTCGTGAAACTCGGGGGCTGCTTAGGGGCATCGAAGAGGGTCGAAGATGGGGGTGGCTTCATGCATGCCAAACAAGGGTAGTTGGTCGGCTGGTCTTGGTGACAACCACGGCCTTGCTGGCTTGGAACATGGCAGGAGGTGGTCCACACGAGGTTCTGGGACGATTCAAGCTCTGTTATGTTGCAAAGCAACACTAGGTAGATGTCAGCTGTGAGCAGAGAAGAGATAAATGGAAGGATAGGCATGTCGGAGTGGAGCAAGGGCGGGGCGACGCTTTTGCTGGAGGTCGGCCATGCGTTGTGCGAGGGCGCGATTGGAGTAGAGGTACGCAGGCGGTGGCACAACGCTGAAAAAGGGGCTGAGGCCAGGTCAGGGGGCGGTGCAGCAGCGATTGTTGCAGCAAATGGTGGCATAGCTCGGGCCAAGCCAACGACTCGAGGCGAGGGGAACAGATGGCTGAGGCGGCGGCTGCCATCAAGGGGTGAAGGTCGGGTGCTGGCTACGCAGCAGCCCTAGCGAGAGGAGAAGAGAGCCACTGGAGTCGAGGCAAGGCGGCAGAGGCCATGGGGATCTGGTGCGTGTGTCTTTCCTAGCACGTGTGTATGACGACGCGGTGGCGACCGGGAGGGATTTATCGGGCATGGGGATTTGGTAGGAGGCGACATTGTCTGGGGGACTCGAGGGATTGAGGGAGGGAAAGAGCCGGGAAAGATGGGGATCGACCAGGCTAGGGTTAATAGGGGTGCGGCTGGGCTTTGCGGGTGGTTCTGTGAGAGGGAAATGGCCGTGGTCGGCTGGTTAAACAAAAGAAAAGAAGGCTTCCAACAATTTGAAAAAAATGTCTAAATTCAAATGGAATTGAATGTCAACCAAAAGAGTTACTTCCTCTGTCAATGTGTATAAGTCATCTTTGGTTGTGCACGGCGACCAAGGCGAAGGAGAAAACGAGAGACTTAATGTTTATTTGCTAATTAATAACATTGCATGCAATAAACTAACCATTGCATGTCATGTATGGTAGTCTCAAGTCAATGAAAGCATGTAAGCCCCACATCTCTTATTGGTTGATATGTCAAGAAACTAAAAACGAGGTAGGAGTTAATGCACCGCACCTAAGTGTTTTGGGATTATTTGGTTTTCGTAAGGTGACTTATACACCAAGACAGAGGGAGTAGAACTAGATGTATGAGTTAGAAGTGTCCAAAATCAAGAGATTTTTGGTGGAGCTTGCGAAAGTGATAAAGAAATTTGTGGCAAAGTTTGAAGGCCAAACCTGAAGTAGAATAGGCATGAAATTTATTTTGCAAGTGTGTTGGTTGATTCCCAAATAAATGGACTATCACTTTAGCTCCCTAGAATATTGGGAGGATATTATAAATGTTCTAAAGAAAAAACACCATGTGCATTTCCCTTAGTTTAAATGGATCGAAGATCCATACAATTTTTTTATTTGAGATACAAAGTTTAATGACATGATAGCATGATGAAATGATGCAATGCAAAAATAATACTCCCTCCATCCCAAAATAAGTGTCTTAACCTTAGTACAATTTTGTATTAGAGTTAGTATAAAGTTGAGACACTTATTTTGAGACAGAGGGAGTATAAAGCAAATAATAATTAATAATTATGGAAATGAATCGGTCTCGAGCTGTCACAGTACCATCTCAATCATAGGCCATTTGTAGAAACAAAATATTCTTTCGATAGTACAGAAAAATGGCTTTATGCAAACGAAACTTAGAACCTTTCACTGGCCAAAATTGCATGTAGAGATAGGATTTTTATACTCTCTTATGGTGTGACTTGTCAGTACATTCCATGTGCTGACCTACACAGCTGCAACTTATTATGTTGTAGAAATTATATGACGGGTAAGTGATGCGTTAGGGTTATTACAATGTCTACACTCAACTTTATCGTTGGTGTTGATGGGACTCCGTTATTATTTCTGTTGTGTGAGCTATAATGTAATAGTATTTATGTTACTCTATGACATGTGATTTTCTTCTATCTCATCGAGTATTGTGTGTGCTAGCTACTGATCGTATGTGGGTGCGGGCGGCGGACTGGGCACCGGAACTGGGCGACGGCGTCGAGGGAGGGGCGGTCGGGCGTGTGGCTGCCAATGGGGGAGAAGGTGGAATGGCCAATGGGCCACCGACTGTGAAAGCACAAGTGCTCCCTGGGTGATTTTGGTAATTAATGTCAACATATCTCTTGTTGGACTAATACTTCTACCTAGTATACTTCAAATGAGTTCAACATTGGAGTGGCATGGACATGGACAAGAGAATGTGGAACCCCTTCAAGATGCTAAGGACAAACATTGGCAAAATCTCAAGACTCTACATTTTTCATTTTAGTGATCCAAGATCACATTGAGTCCATAGGAAATCCAATACTATTAAAAGGGGATGAGGTGTTGCTTAATGGCTTGCTTGCTCAAAGTGCTTAGTGATATGCTCCAAAGCCCTCAACCACTTTCTCATATCCACATATGTCCTAAGCCTATAAGTCAAACTCGGCCCCACCAATTTGATCTATCCGGTGCCACCGAGTTCATTTGACATAGCCACTGCCAAACCCTAATCAGTTTGGTCTCACCGATGGGATCTCAGTCTCATCGAGATGGGCTTGCAAATTCTCTGTATACCTGTTGCAACAATTTTGGTCTCACCGAGTTTGTGCAATCGGTCCCACCGAGTTTGCTTGACCAACTCTTTGTTTGTCTATTACCAAAATTGGTCTCACCGAGTTTGTGTAATCGGTTAAACCAAGTTCAGGTTTTACCCTAACCCATGCACATCGGTCCCACCGAAAACTCTAACATTCACATTTTTACCTGAATTGGCCTGACCGAGTTTTACCATTCGGTCTCACCGAGTTTGGGAACCTGTGTGTAACGGCTAGATTTTGTGTGGAGGCTATATATACCCCTCCACCCATTCTTCATTTGTGAGGACAGCCATCAGAAGAACGTGCCTACACTTCCACTACTCATTTTCTGAGAGAGAACCACCTACTCAAGTGTTGAGACCAAGACATTCCAATCCAACCACAAGAATCTTGATCTCTAGCCTTCCCCAAGTTGCTTTCCACTCAAATCATCTTTCCACCATAGCCAATTCTGTGAGAGAGAGTTGAGTGTTGGGGAGACTATCATTTGGAGCACAAGAGCAAGGAGTTAATCATCAACACACCATCTATTACCTTTTGGAGAGTGGTGTCTCCTAGATTGGTTAGGTGTCACTTGGGAGCCTCCGTCAAGATTATGGAGTTGAACCAAGGAGTTTGTAAGGGAAAGGAGATCGCCTACTTCGTGAATATCTACCCAAGTGAGGCAAGTCCTTCGTGGGCGATGGCCATGGTGGGATAGACAAGGTTGCTTCTTCGTGGACCCTTTGTGGGTGGAGCCCTCCGTGGACTCGCGCAACCGTTACCCTTCGTGGGTTGAAGTCTCCACCAACATGGATGTATGATAGCACCACCTATCGGAACCACGCCAAAAATCTCCGTGTCTCCAATTGCATTTGCACACTCCAATCCCATCCCTTTACTTTCTTGCAAGTTGCACGCTTTACTTTCGCTGCTCATATGCTCTTTGCATGCTTGCTCGAATTGTATTGTGAATGCTTGAAATTGTGCTAATTTCCAACCTCAACTTGAAAAACTTAAAAACTGCTATCTTTGCTTATTGAGGGTCTACTCACCCCCCCTCTAGACACCTCTTCTAGATCCTTTCAATTGGTATCAGAGCTTTGGTCTCCATTGGTTTGGTTTAATCACCATTGGAGGAAGATGGATGAGTCTGCGTTGGGGAGTAGACGTAGAGTGCCTATGCTTGATGGAGAGTTCTTTAGTGAGTGGAAAAATGAGATGCTTGGAATTTTTCATGAATATCACTTGAACAAGTACATTACTACTCCTTGTGAACCCCTTGTTGACCCCTTGCATCCTACCCATGATGAGTCTCTTGACATGATTCACAATCTTAGAACTATCAATCTTATCACTAGAGGTTTGCCTAGAAACTTGAGTGGTCACTTGCCAACTCTTGATTGTGCTTATACTATATGGAGATTTCTTGAGGAACGTTTTCCAGACTATTCCTTCAAAAACTTAGATGATATTCTTCATAAGTCTATTGTTTTAAATAAGATGAATCCCAACGATCCTAAGTTTGGAGATTGTTTATTTGAGCTTCGTGACCTTATGCGTGCCAAAGGAGATGTTGGAATTATTAGCAATATCATTTCCGAAGCTATTAGAATTCATAGAGATGAACATTGTCAAAATCATATATCTAATGAATCACTCTCTCTAGAAAATGATCATTTGCAAGACGGTGTTGAACATGGATACTATGATGAGGATGATGATAGTGATCTTGATCTTGAAGAGTCTATGAGACACTTTGTGTTGTAGGGTGGAACCCTAGATGGAGATCTTTCACGAATTGGAGGGGAAATCCCCAAGAACACGAAGAACACAAGAGAGAGGAAACACTCAAATTGACTAGATCCAATCACATATATGCTAGATCCAAGAACACACAAGAGGTCACAATGATCCAAGAACAACAAAGGAAAGATACAAGGTACTAGTTCATCCCAATCCTATGAGGAGAGAGGTCTTGATAATCCTATGATGGGGATCCTTCCCAAGTTGGGGCTTGATATCCACTAGGGATCTTCTCCTAGGAGGTCTTGATCTCCTAGAGGAGTGGGTACAAGGAGCAAAGCTCTCTAAATCATCTCATATACTTTGCTATCCTCTAAATGAGCTAGGTGGGAGGTACTTATAGTTTAGGGACGGACTAGGAAGGGGAGAGGGATTACATGGGCAAAAACCCAACAAGGCACGCATGCCCTCGGAGGGGTCCGGGCACCCGGGGCTGCAGGGGCCGGGTACCCGGACTAGGCCAAGGCCGGCTGGAGCTGGGCCGGGCACCCGGGGGTTGATGGCCCGGGCACCCGGTGGGGTGCTGGGCCACGCCAGGAGGAGGCCGGGCACCCGGGGTGTGATGGCCCGGGCACCCGGGATGGGCTGCACCAGCGCCCAGGAGGCGGCTGGGCCAAGGGCTGGGCACCCGGGACTCCGAGGCCGGGCACCCGGGGCCGGCAGGGGCAGCGCCCAGGGGAGGGTCGGGCACCCGGGCTGCTGGTGGCCGGGCACCCGGGGTGGCCAGGGACTTGGCCCTCCAGCGGTTGGGGTCCGAGCACCCGGGGTGGCAGGTGGCCGGGCACCCGGGGTGATCCGCGACCTCTCTTGCTTCATGCCTCACACGTCCTTCTTCCTTCTCCTCCACCATAGGTGCATGTGTCTCCGTCCTCGCCTCTTCACGGTCCTTTTATTGGTACCTACCAGTGCATGGAGCTTCCATTTGAGGTAGAATCCGACTCTCGTGTGAATCTGAATGAAACTCGAAGAGGAAAGAGTTAACCTCGGGTTCAACGGTGCGTGCACGTGCTCTTGTCATTGGTCCATGAGGTTCTTGACGAGTTGTACTAGAGTCCATGGGGATGAGTGAGGGATGCTCCGCATCATCTCCCCTCCCTTGGGAGAGATCTGTCCACGGATCGTGATCTTCATCACCATGGGAAAGAGAGGGCGTCGCCGTGTAGAAGTGGACAACCACCTAGCACTTGTCATGTGGAAGCTTGAAATGGTCACTCTCCAATGACACACCATCTTGTAATTCCTTCAAAAGGAGCAAAGATAACAAGCACGTGTAAAAACAAATGTGGTTGGCATTAAAGCAAAACCAAGCATTCAAGAGGTGATTCACCAAACAAGTGCCGTCATCAAGCATAGCATATGATTTGACAAGGGAGTGTGGCATAGCATGTAAGCACATAAATTTAGCATAATCAAGGGCATCATGGAAACAACCATGTAAACGTGAGGTAGAGATGCACATATGTGTGACAAGAGAATAAGCATCTACCTCAAGTTCATAGCAAGCATGCATAAGACTCTCAATGTACGGTATATGGGCATAACAGTCATCCACAACACCAAGAGAAATGAAATGTCTAAACACATGGGGCAAGTGCAAGACAATCCAAGCATAATGTGCATATGGTGTGGTGAAGAAAGTGAGGCACTCAACACAAATGATATAGCAATTTTGCAACATGTGTGAGGCAATCAAGACAAGCAAGTGACAAGTAATAATGTGCATATGTGAAGTGATGACATTGTTGCAACCAAACATATGATAGGAGCAAGTAATCCAAGAATTGGATGCAACATGAGAAAGCATAGAAATCAAGTCATGTAAACTAGTGGAGCGAAGATGCAACACACTAGAGGAAATCATGGCAAGCATGTCATGTGAGCAAATAATAAGCATAGACAATGCACATGACATATCGCAAGCATGAACACAAAGCAAGATCATCGTATCATCATAGGAATGGATCACTAAGGAAACATGGCAAGAACAAGCAATATCTCCACCAAGCTTGCAAATACACATACAAGTAGTAGAATCAATCATCATGTGTAATGCAAAGCATGGGTCACAAATGCATGGCAAAGGCAAAGGGATGAGCATATCATGCAAAGTGAACATGGCAAGATGGGCATATAAAATGTAATGGACGATAACCCATAACCATGTGAGAGCCATGTAGAAGAAATGCGCGAAGTCTTTGCGCGGAGAGAGCGGTGGGAAAGGCAATCCATGTGATCACACGTCATCGTTGCTCTCTAGAGCTCGTTTTGTCAACTCATGGGATTGTGAGGTTGACAAGTATTCATGAGTACCTACACAAAAGAAACACAAACCAAAGAAATTGTGCGTGTGGTAAATGTACACATCATCCATCATGATGTGTATGTGCACATGTGAGTTAGCACAAGATAAGCATCGCTCAGAGAAATTTGATGCATGGCATAAGAACATGTCATCCATCATGAAAGAATAGTTATTGTGTATGACACGATGGGGATTCAAATTTAGCATAGAAGTATATGGCACATAGCATGTTTATTCATGGGAAGCATACTGTGCACACAAGTATTGGGATCATGCAATGGATAGGATGAATCAAAATCTCCTAAAAAGTATGAGGAAACTATGGGGGTCTCCTCATGAGCAAAATTGGAAACATCACATGGAGAATATTGACAACAATATCCAAACAAAGCATATTTGGTTCTATGTGGTCACGGCATGGTATAGTAGATGAATTGCGCAAATCATGTAAAGGAAGCATGGCAATATCATTGCATGAAAAACGAAAGCCAATGACCATGGGCTTGTCATCTATGCCATATGTGCAAATTGGATTAATTTTAATGGCATATGCATAGTCACTATGATGAGATTGCAAATAAGACATATGATTGATCTCATGCATAGCATATGACAAGTCAAGCGGATTATCAAACATGATGTGACCAAGAGAATTATCACAAGAAATCCTATGTAACATGGCATCACAACTACTAGACTCCGCATGGAAATCATCAAACTCATCATAAATGGGTAAATCATCGCATGGGGAAATCATACTAGCATGAAGCATGGTAATAGGTGGGTCAACATCATGCAAACAATCAATGTCTAGAATGTCCACTAGTGGGACAAGAACATCACCGTCACATATGTTACCGATGTCATTCCACTCATGTGGTGTAGGTGAGGTGGCAAAGACCAAATGGTGGTCATCATATTCATCTTGATGGAACCATGTGGGGGTGCATAATATTCCACCATGGCCATCCTCTTGTCCATAGGAAGGACGAAGTCGTCGCAAATCGGCGCATCATCATATATGGGACCTAGCACCAAATGAGAAGACACAATAGAGGTAGAGGTCACGTTGTTAGCAATGCAAATGGCCTCACGTGCCCTATCAACTTCCTCACTCTCTCTATGTGGTGGTGGCTCACTCACTCTCTCAAGGTAGGTGCACACAATGTCACATATGGTGGAGTCACTCATCTCACTCAAGTGGTGGGGGGTGTGGCTCTCCTCACATGGGAATTTTGGCAACTCGTCATATATGGGGCTAGTGGTGAAGTCACTCTCACTCTTAATATGGTGGCACAAGTCACTCAAGTCATCATACGTCGCCGTGGTCGAAGGAAAAATCCCATGCTCAACCATCTCGTTGCCATCGCCGTTGATGAAGGTCGAAGATGGCACATCATCACTCGCCTCCATGACCGAAGGGAAAATCCCATGCTCGATCATCTCGTCACCGTCACCATGGAGGAAGGCCGATGTAGGCGTACTCGTTGGAGGTAGGCGAAGATGCCATACGTCCAAAGGCGAAGATGCCTTGATGACACGGCGAAGATGCCGAAGTGGTCGCAGTAGTCGTAGCTCCGTCTTGGTGGTGCTTGTCTCGCGGTCTTCTCTTGTGCTCATGATATTTGGCCGTAGCTTGATGTAGAGTTTTTTGGGACTTGTAGGTGTATGCATCGCGAGCAGCTTCATCTTGATGGTGTTGTAGTGCTTGAGCTTGATGACGTTCCGAAGATTGGCCACTTGAGCGTCACCGCCTTGAAGATGACGAAGGGGAAGAAGACTTGTAGTTGGCCACCATGTCTTGTACTTGATCCCTTTGGTCGGCCAACTTGGTGTCGAGGTAGTCCCTTATCCTTGCTTCGTTTTGGCGAATGTTGATGGCGAGTCGCTCAAGGCCTTGCATTGCTCGTTGTAGTCTGAAGATGGACGTTTTGTTGATGTAGTTGCTCGCGTTGTCGTTGTCGTGGAAGACCGGAGATGAAATGCCTTGCCTATCCATCACAAGACTCGAGTAGAGGTGAGTAGTAAATGAGATAAACAATACCAAGTTACCTTTTCCCAAAGTTGAGGATGTATCCCGTTTCACTCAATGTGAGATGAAAGAATAGTGGAATTGGTACCGGACTTGTTCACTCACACCTATGAAGTAAAGCTTATGGTGGACCTCGGTGAGGATAGTGGCACAAAAATTTGATGCAAATTGTTAGCAATAGTCAATAATGTTGGAAAATATTCACAGATTCGCAAGTGAAACAAGTAGACCAATAGCAATATGTGGCACACGGAAACACACACACGGATAGATAAATGGGGTCGTGCAACCAAGGAATGAGCAGAAAATGTGGAATCCCCGGAAAACGCTCGTGTTGCACAACTCAAGAGAGACGCTAGCACGATTTCTCAATAGGCGGATACGACACTTGTGCACAACCTATAAGATGCAAAACATATGAGCATTCTATCCCAAGTATGCTATGTGTATGATGTTCCCGGTGTTTTTCTCAAGATGATCGGATATGACAATCTTATGTGCAATGTGGTATGATGCTATGGCTCTTGCTCACAAGCTCTTTGCTTTCTTTTTGCTTAAAAGCTTATTCATTTTTTTGATATGGCCACTTATGCGAAATGCACAAACCAAGATAGCAATTGTGTATATATGGGAACAATCTTGTGACACAAGGGATGATATGATGATACCAAGATGATACCAATATGATATGGTATGTATGCAATGGAAGGTACGGATCACTAATGTGCACAAGTAACATTGCCGGCAATACTCAGAGGCTAGTCTCGATAGGCAAGTGACGCAAAATGGGCTAGGGGGTTAACAATGTAATGGCAAGAATGTACAATGAATGGATACCACGATACCAAGGTGATATAGAGGTTACCGTTCTTGCTTACGGTTAGGTTGTCGAAATGGTGAAGGGGTTGATGTCGAAGACGACCTCGTGGCGATGATGAGTGGTGGTGTTCTTGATGTAGATACAAAGATGATGTAGACCCATCCCTAAGTAGCCGAAACACCTTAGGAAACGGTAAAAACCACAAACTCAAAATCTCCAAAGGCAAATGTCAAATGGTGGTGGCAGAATGCGTTGGTGGTTCCGGAGTTAGCAATGCGGAAGTGGTGGTGGTGGTTGATGACTAAGCGATCGTCCCTTAGTAGCCGAAACACCTTAGGAGACTCAAGTCACCACTCAAGCAACCGCAAATGTTATATGGATCGAAAATGGGTTAGGTTGCGGAAAGCTATGGTGGTTTTGCGGATGATATGGTGGATGGCCTATGCAAAGATGCCAAAATGACAAATTTTTGATGGAGTCAAATGATGTTGTAACCTATCTAGATGGATGGGGGATGTCAATAGCTACTCAACGAGCTAAAGAACTTCAAAATCGGACTCCGGGGGCGAAAGTGATGGCCGAAATGGTGAGTGGAAGTGGGCTGATTCGGGGGGTGCGGGCACCCGAGGTGGTCAGCGAGGTTGGGTTGAAGAAGAGGCCCGGGGGTCTGAGTGCCCGGGGGCGAGAGGTGCGGGCACCCGGGGTGGTCCGGGGCAAACAGCCTGGGGTGCGGGCACCCGGGGGCTCGGGGTGCGGGCACCCGGGGTGGTCAACGGAGATGCGTGGGGGGTCCGGGTGCCCGGGGGTGACGGATTTGGGCGGAAATTCATGGATAATTGGAAGAAATTGGTGAATTTCGTGGAGGGAAAGGTGGAGATGGAAGGGGGGAATGCTAGATCCACTTGAAACCAAGCAAATCCATGGATCAAATCCAACAAATCACAGAAAAATTTGGGGCTATTTTTGGTTGGCAATTTTCGAAATTGGGAAGAACACAACAAAATTAGGCTAGAAAACAAAGAGGGAAGGCTCCAATTTCGTGATCAACGTGGCTCATGATACCAAGATGTTCTAGGGTGGAACCCTAGATGGAGATCTTTCACGAATTGGAGGGGAAATCCCCATGAACACGAAGAACACGAAGAACACAAGAGAGGGGAAACACTCAAATTGACTAGATCCAATCACACATATGCTAGATCCAAGAACACACAAGAGGTCACAATGATCCAAGAACAACAAAGGAAAGATACAAGGTACTAGTTCATCCCAATCCTATGAGGAGAGAGGTCTTGGTGATCCTATGATGGGGATCCTTCCCAAGTTGGGGCTTGATATCCACTAGGGATCTTCTCCTAGGAGGTCTTGATCTCCTAGAGGAGTGGGTACAAGGAGCAAAGCTCTCTAAATCATCTCATATACTTTGCTATCCTCTAAATGAGCTAGGTGGGAGGTACTTATAGTCTAGGGACGGACTAGGAAGGGGGGAGGGATTACATGGGCAAAAACCCAACAAGGCACGCATGCCCTCGGAGGGGTCCGGGCACCCGGACTAGGCCAAGGTCGGTTGGAGCTGGGCCGGGCACCCGGGGGTTGATGGCCCGGGCACCCGATGGGGTGCTGGGCCGCGCCAGGAGGAGGCCGGGCACCCGGGTGTGATGGCCCGGGCACCCCGGGTGGGCTGCACCAGCGCCCAGGAGGCGGCTGGGCCAAGGGCCGGGCACCCGGGGCCGGCAGGGACAGTGCCCAGGGGAGGGTCGGGCACCCGGGCTACTGGTGGTTGGGCACCCGGGGTGGCCAGGGACTTGGCCCTCCGGCGGTTGGGGTCCGGGCACCCGGGGTGGCAGGTGGCCGGGCACCCGGGGTGGTCCGCGACCTCTCTTGCTTCATGCCTCACGCGTCCTTCTTCCTTCTCCTCCACCATAGGTGCATGTGTCTCCGTCCTCGCCTCTTCATGGTCCTCTTCTTGGTACCTACGAGTGCATGGAGTTTCCATTTGAGGTAGAATCTGACTCTCATGTGAATCTGAATGAAACTCGAAGAGGAAAGAGTTAACCTCGGGTTCAATGGTACGTGCACGTGCTCTTGTCATTGGTCCACGAGGTGCTTGACGAGTTGTCGTAGAGTCCATGGGGATGAGTGAGGGATGCTCCGCATCACTTTGGTCTTATGGCTAACCTTCACGGCTACATGGCTGGAGGAAAGGAATGGGTCCTTGATAGTGGATGTACCGATCACATGATCGGAGACAAAGATATGTTTTCGTGAGCTTGCTGAAAACGATGGCCCTCGAAAGTATGTCACTTTTGGTGATAACTCAAAGGGTAAGGTGGTTGGCCTCGGTAAGGTGGCCATCTCACATGACATCTCCATACAAAATGTTATGCTCGTTGAATCTCTTGGCTATAATCTACTTTCTGTATCTAGACTAGCCGACTTTGGATTCAATGTCCTATTTACTAAAATAGATTGCCAAGTGTTTCGAAGAGATAATCATAAAATGGTCTTTACCGACATACGTAGAGGTGATCTATACATTGTTGATTTCACTAAAAAGGCTCAACCTAGAACTTTCTTAATTGCTAAACCTTCTAAAGGCTGGTTGTGGCATAGACAGTTAGGTCATGTGGGCATGCGAAACCTTGACAAGCTTATTAAAGGTGATCATATTCTTGGTGTTAAAGATGTCATATTTGACAAGGATAGACTTTACAGTGCTTGCCAAGCAGGAAAATAGGTTGGAGGAAGTGTAACGCCCCGAATCCGATGTGCCAGGTGTCTTCTAGTTATTCGCCATTGTTGACATGTCATTTGTTTGCGTGATGCATCTTGCCATGTCATCATCTGCATTTCATCTATATGTTTTTCAAAACTTGCATCCGTCTGGATCCTCCCAGTTCTTGTTTTCTGAGCCGCCGAAAAACATTCTCGGAATGGGCCGAGATTTGCTGAGTGGCCTTGGTATATCACCGGTAGACCGCCCGTCAAATTCCGTTCCATTTGGAGGTCGTTTGATGCCCCAACGGTTAACCGAGTTAACCGAAAGCCCTTCTCTCTTTGCAGCCCAGCACCCTTTCACCACAGCCCACTAGCACATCTAACTCCCCTCCATACTCTCCGCCGTTCGATCACGGTCGTGTGGGCGAAAACCGCACCTCATTTGGACTCTCCTAGCTCCTTATGCCTATATAAACACCCCCTCCCCGAAATTCCGGATGAATCCTACCCTAACCCTAGCCTTCTCCCTCATCGCGCCACCGGACACGTCCCTCCACTGCCGAACATGTCCGGGCCGCCGCCCCCGTCCAACCCCGTCATGCTACGTCGCCCGCAGCTTCCCCGCACCGCCGCGGGCCCGCCAGGCCAAGATCTGGCCCGCCCGGGCCCGGACGCCGCATCGCTCGCGCCCGCAGGCACCCGAGCGCCTCGACCCCGCCGCCGTCCTCCGTGCTGCCCCGCGCGCAGCCCCATCGACCTTCGTTGGCGCTCGCCTCCGCCGCCTCCCCGCCGGCGTGCCTCATGCGCCATCGTCGGTCGCCTCCTCGCCGCCCGTCTCGTGCGCCGCCGTCCTCCGGCCACTCTGCCTCGACTCCGTCGCCGCACCTAGCCCCAAGCTCCGCCCCGCCCCCGTCGGAAGTCCCTGGCCGGCGCCGCCCCGCCGTACGGCACCGGCGCCAGGACATTGCCGGCCGTGCTCGCCAACTCCAGCCAGATCCGGCCTGGATTGGATGCCCCACGGCCGGATCCGTCCGACCCCGTCCTCCCTCGTTGACCCCTGGCCTCCCCTGCTCGCTGGAGCCGTGCCGCCGGCCATCTCGTTGCCGGAGCTCCGGATCTGCATCCCTCCGTCCCTGGACGCCGCCAACCACTAACCAAACGCGCCCTGGAGGCCCTGGATCTCGCCATCCCGATCCGTCCTGTCCAGCTTTCCACGAGGGTAAAAAAAATGGCTTCCCATCGTTTTCAGCATCATGTGCACCACTTTGGCATGTCATAACTTCATGCATACTGCTCCGTTTTGCGTGTATGATATATATAAATGTTCAATATGTGATGCTCTCCATTTTATTGTACTGTGACATGCTTGTTTGAGTCCATCTTGATGCCCTAATCGTCGTTGCAAGAGTGCTATATGATGTTTACTGCTGGAATCTGTTGATTGTTAACATCATTTGTGCATCTTGTGAGTGCCACAACTTTGTCCCTCTTGATGCTATGATGACGATATTATTATGCAAATGTTCTGCTCTTCATGTTCTACATGTTGATGTGCTTTTCATTCATGTTAGGGTGCATCTTGATATCTTAATCCCTATTGTAAAAGTGCATGTTGCTGTTAACTGCTGAAAACTGTTGTAACTTGCTGATTTGTCATTTTTGTTGCATTTTGTGTGTGCATCCTATGAGCATGATTTCTACATGTTTTAGGAGCATATTTATGCCATATTTATAGGGGTGCAATCCATGTATTTTTATATGTCCTGTAGTGAGTGCATCAAGCTTGTGAAGTGGACCACTCGCTGTTAACTTTCTGTCAATGCTGAAACTGCTATATCATGTTGCCATGTTTGCATGATGCTACCAATTAATACATGCATAATCTGGAGATGCTTAGTTGCGATGTTTTGTTTTCTATGTTATTCTCTATCATTACATGCCTTTTGATACCCTATATATGTCATGTAGCATATGTTTTCATTGCCATGAACATGCTTATATAATATTCCAGATTCCTGTTAACTTCATGATGCCTTGTTGTGAGCTTGTTATTGAGTGATCCATGCATCTTATGGAGATGCTCCAATTAAATGTTTTCAAGTATGCTATGAGTACTTTGTTTACCTGGCATGTTTGCTAATTTTAGATGTCACATGCCTCTGTTCCATGCTTGCAAACATGCCATCACAATGTTCCTGTTTTACACTTGCTGAAATTGTTTCAACTTTCAATCTTGTCATGTTGGTTCCCACTAATCCATGAGCCATATGTTTATGATTCCATGATGTTATTTGATCTTTTTTATGTTTAGTTTGATGCCATGCCCTTGGTTTCTATGTTTACTTGTTGTAGCTTATCTCTTTCTTGCTCTCAACTTGCCATCATATTAACTCTGCTCATGTATATGATGTTATGTTACAAAGTTGTATTTTACATTGATCATATTGGTTTAATCTTGATGCCTATGAACCTGAACCTTAATGATATTTGAAGTATGTTATCTGTAAATGAAGTGCATGTCAAGTTTATGCTCATATGTTTCCCGTAGCATGTTGTTTTGATGATTGCAAAGTGCCTACTTGCTGTTTTGGGCAGATTATTGTTATATCTTGTTTGGAGTGTATGTGTTGCACTGTTGCTTCGTTTTGAGCATGCTCTATATGAAACTTGCTTAGAATTGCATGTAGTTGCATCATGCCATGTTGAATCTTTGTTTTGAGAGTGTTTGCTTGATGTTTGAATGCATTTTGCATCAATGCATGTTTAACTTGTTTTGCTCATATCTTCTAGGTCGTAGCTCCGAACTAAATGAACTTTATATGTCACTTGACTAGAATTTCGTGTAGATCATCTTGGTGCATCTTAACTTACTGTTTAACAACTTGAACATAAGGTTTATGCAAATCTGGACCCATTTCAAAATTTGCATATGAGGACTTACCGGATTTGTTATATGTTGTACCTGCCTCATTTAAACTTGCTTTGATGTGTTGTTCTTGTATGCATCATCTCTTGCCATGAGTAGACTCATCTAGCCTTGTCTTGCATCATGCTTGGTTGAGAATCACATCATGTTTATGTGTTGTGTGTTTACCATGTTGTTTGCTCCTTTTCGGTTGTGCTTCTTCTCGATAGTTCCTGTTTCGTTGCGATCGTGAGGATTCGTTCGTCTACGCTTGGTTCGTCTTCGCCCGTTCGTATTCTTCATGGACTGTTCTTCTTCCTAGCGGGATTTCAGGCAAGATGACCATTACCCTGGATCTCACTACTATCATTGCTATGCTAGTTGCTTCGTTCTATCGCTATGCTGTGCTACCTATCACTTGTTTATCAATCCTCCCAAATTGCCATGTCGTCCTCTAACCTTTTTCACCCTTCCTAGCAAACTGTTGCTTGGCTATGTTATCGCTTTTCTTAGCCCCTCTTATAGCATTGTTAGTTGCAGGTGAAGTCGAAGATTGCTCCATGATGGACAGGATTATGTTGGGGATATCACAATATCTCTTGTTTAATTAATGCATCTATATACTTGGTAAAGGGTGGAAGGCTCAGCCTTATGCCCGGTGTTTTGTTCCACTCTTGCTGCCTTATTTTCCATCATACCGGTGTTATGTTCCTTGATTTTGCGTTCCTTACGCGGCCGGGTGTATGGGAACCCCTTGACAGTCCGCTTTGAATAAAACTCCTCCAGCAAGGCCCAACTTTGGTTTTACATTTGCCTAACAACCTATAACTTTCCCTTGGGGTTGCAAACCCGAGGGTCATCTTTAATTTAAACCCCCCGGGCCAGTGCTACTCTGAGTGTTGGTCCAAACTAGATCCCTTTTCAGCGCCCCCTCGGGGAAACTTGAGGTCTGGTTTTAGTTGTACGGATTGCTCATCCGTTGTGCCCTGAGAACGAGATATGTGCAGCTCCTATCGGGATTTGTCGGCACAGTCGGGTGGTCTTGCTGGTCTTGTTTTACCATTGTCGAAATATCTTGTAGTCGGGATTCTGAGACTGATCGGGTCTTCCCGGGAGAAGGAATATCATTCGTTGGTTGTGAGAGCTTATAATGGGCTAAGTTGGGACACCCCTGCAGGGTATAAACTTTCGAAAGCCGTGCCCGCGGTTATGTGGCAGATGGGAATTTGTTAATGTCCGATTGTAGAGAACTTGACACCAGATTTGAATTAAAATGCATCAACCGCGTGTGTAGCCGTGATGGTCTCTTCTTGGCGGAGTCCGGGAGGTGAACACAGTTTGGGTTATGTATGAACGTAAGTAGTTTCAGGATCACTTCAGGATCACTTCTAGCTTCTCGACCATTGCATTGCTTCTCTTCTCGCTCCTATTTGCGTATGTTAGCCACCATATATGCTTAGTCGTTGCTGCAACCTCACCACTTATCCTTTCCATACCCAGTTAAGCTTTGCTAGTCTTGATACCCGTGGTAGTGGGATTGCTGAGTCCTCGTGGCTCACAGATTACTACAACAACAGTTCCAGGTACAGGTTATGCGATGATCATGATGCGAGAGTGATGCTTGCTTGTTTTGAGTTCTTCTTTTTCTTCATCATTCAGGGGATAGGTTCCTAGTCGGTGGCCTAGGCTAGCAGGGTGGATGTCGTTTGAGTTTCTATTTGTGTTTCATCTGTAGTCGGATGTTGCCCCTATGTATGATGATGTTGTATTCTTGTGGCATTGTATGCCTCTTGTATGTATCCTCAACTATTATGTAATGGTATGATGTAATGATATCCACCTTGCAAAAGCGTCTCCAATATGCGCTTCTATCCTTGGTGGGACCTTTGAGTTCCTTTAGGATAGGGTCACATATTGGGCGTGACAGGAAGCCACCCCGTGAAGAACATCATGACCACGAGGAGACCGCTTGAGCTACTTCACATGGATCTTTTCGGTCCCAACGCCTACAAGAGTCTTGGTGGTAACTCGTTTGGACTAGTCATTGTTGATGATTTTTCAAGATTTACGTGGGTGTTCTTCCTTGATGATAAATCATAGGTCCAAAAGATCTTCAAAAACTTAGCTAGGAAGGCCCAAAACCAATTTGAAGTGAAGATCAAGAAGGTTCGCAGCGACAACGAAACGGAGTTCAAGAACGCCAATGTGGACACCTTTCTTGATGAAGAAGGGATTTCACATGAGTTCTCGGCTACGTACACACCTCAACAAAATGGAGTTGTTGAGAGGAAGAACCGGACGCTCATCGAAATGGCGAGAACGATGCTTGATGAGTACAAGACGCCAAAACACTTTTGGGCGGAAGCGGTTGAGACAGCTTGTCATGCAATGAATCGTCTATATCTTCACAAGCTACTCGGCAAGATGACATACGAGCTTCTCACCGGTAACAAACCCAAGTTGGATACTTTCGAGTATTCGGATCGAAGTGTTACATTCTTGATAAGCATCGTCATTCTAAATTTGCTCCTAAATCTCTTGAAGGTTTCCTACTCGGTTATGGCTCAAACTCTCACACTTATCGTGTCTACAAAAATTTCACCCGAAAGGTTGAAGAGATGGTAGATGTGAAGTTTGATGAATCTAACGGCTTGCAAGTAGAGCAATTGCCAATTGATGTAGGTGACAAAGATCCTTCAGAAGCAATCCAAGACTTGTCTATTGGCAAGATTCGCCCAATGGAGGTAAAGAAGAGTACCTCGTCCATCCAAGTGGAAGCCTCAATTTCATGCCAAGGTGAACCACAAGTTGACTTGGAGGCATCCACGAGTGGGACACATCAAGACGATGAAAACGAGGATGTACAACAAGATGAACCTCGACGACCTCCTTCTCCACCTCCACAGGAGAACAACAACGCCAACAACAATGGATAAAGACAATAGGAAGAATAAGACAATGAAGAGGATGTTCCACCCGACTCAAACAAAAGCTCTCACGAGTTCGAGCAAGAGCCTCAAGAGATCATCCCGTCGAACAAATCTTTGATGACATTCAAACTGGGAGAATTACTTGCTCTAAAACTCGTTTGGCTAAATTTTGTGAACATTACTCATTCATTTCTGGCATTGAACCAATGAAGGTTGAAGAGGCATTGGAAGTTCCGGATTGGATAAATGCCATGCACGAAGAGCTACACAACTTTGAGAGGAACCAAGTGTGGACGTTGGTTGAAAAGCCCAATGAGAAGCACAATGTCATTGGAACCAAATGGGTGTTTGGGAACAAGCAATATGAAGATGGACAAGTTGTACGCAACAAGGCTCGTCTCGTTGCTCAAGGCTACACTCAAGTCGAAGGTATGGCCTATGGTGAGACTTATGCCCCCGTTGCTAGACTTGAGTCCATTCGCATCTTGACATTAAAAGTGCTTTTCTTAAGGGTGAAATTGAGGAGGAAGTTTATGTTAAACAAACTCCCGGCTTTGTTAATCCCAAGAAACCCGACCATGTTTACAAACTCCACAAAGCTCTTTATGGTCTTAAGCAAGCTCCTAGAGCTTGGTACAAATGCTTGACTAAGTTTCTTCTTGAAAAAGGTTTGAAATTGGTAAAATTGATTCTACACTCTTTACTAAAAGGGTTAATGGAGAATTATTTGTGTGCCAAATTTATGTTGATGATATCATATTTGGTTTAACTAACCCTAATTTTAGTAAAAAGTTTGGAAAGCTTATGTCGAAGAAGTTTGAGATGTGTATGATGAGTGAACTCAAGTTCTTTCTTGGTTTGCAAATCAAGCAAACTAAGGGGACCTTTATCTCTCAAACAAAGTATACCAAGGACTTATTCAAGAAGTTCAACATGCAAGAATGCAAAGGTATGAATACCCCCATACCCCCATGCCTACTAGTGGACATCTTGACTTGACAAAGGATGGCGAACCGGTTGACCAAAAGGTTTACCGCTCTATGATTGGTTCATTGTTATATCTATGTGCCTCCCGTCCCAATATCATGCTAAGTGTGTGCATGTGTGCACGGTATCAAGCGGCCCCCAAAGAATGTCATCTTAAGGTTGTGAAAAGGATAGTGAGATACTTAATACATACACCAAATTTTGGCATTTGGTATCCTAAGAGGTCTTCTTTTAATCTTGTTGGCTACTCCCATTCGGACTATGCTCGTAACAATGTTGATAGAAAGTCCACTTTGGGTACTAGTCGATTTCTTGGTAGATCTCTTGTGTCTTGGTCCTCCAAGAAACAAAACTCGGTATCCTTATCCATCGCTGAAGCGGAGTACATTGCCGCCGGTTCATGTTATGCTCAATTACTTTGGATGACCCAAACTCTTAAAGATTATGGGATATATGTGAAACATGTTCCCTTGCTTTGTGACAATGAGAGTGCTATTAAGATTGCTCATAATCTCGTGCAACATTCTCAATCTAAGCATAATGAAGTTCATCATCATTTCATTCGAGATCATGTTGCTAAGGGAGATATCAAACTTAAGCATGTTCGTACCGATAAGCAATTGGCGAATATATTCACCAAACCACTTGATGAGAAAGTGCTTTGCAGGTTGAGAGGTGAATTGAACATCATTGATGCCTCAAACTTGGAGTAGAAACTCCATGTGGATGCATGCAAGGCATGAGCCTTACTATGACTAATCCTTGATATTTCTCTTATGATGATCATATGTCTTGGATATTCTTGTACTCTTGCATGCTATCTAACCCTTGTAGGCACTTGGATGAGCCCAACTCTATGAGATTGCAACTCAATCACATTCTAAGCAATCTCTACATCTCAAGTCTCTGCAAAGTTGTGGTTGAAGACAAGGAAGCACGAATCCATTCAATATATCCTTTGGCAAACTCCCTATATCAAATTTCATGATTGTCATTTTGGTACACAAGTGCTCTCCTTTGCAAGACTAACCCATGTAGGAAGATGAACTTCAACTGCTCCCAACTCTTGATGATCTACATCAACTTGAGCACCCTACACAAGTTCAACTACACGGCCAAGTTCAACACCACAACCCAAGGTATGCCATTCCATCTTAGAGAAGTTTTACCCCAAGACATGGGTCAAAGCAACTCAACAAGATGTGAATACGTCAAAATTCTTAAACGAAAAATGGCAACCCCATTTTGAGCTTAAACGATGAGTATGACCTATGATCAAGTGTCTTCACTTGGCTCCTAAGTCAATATACTCTAACATAGGTGACTTTGTCGCCGATCAATTCTAGATAAAGTCCTCTGTTGTTTCTCCGTGTTCTTGCATTTGTCTCTTGCATGCTTGTTCCCCTTTCAAAAAAAACTTCATCTAGATTTCTTTTCTTTTCTTTTCTATGTTATTTTCTGCATTTCCCAGCATCCAATTCATTGCAATTCCTTCAGTTAATTCCTTGCATATCCCTGTGAGATCTTAATTGCCTAAGTGAGCTGAGGTGACAAGCATTTTCTCTCTGGATTGAACTCGGCCTTACCGGATTTTTTTCTTCGGCCTAACCGGACCATCTCGGTGCCACCAAAAGTAACAACTCAGTGCTACCGATTTCAATACTGAGATAAAAACTATGTCACTTGCATCCTGCATAATTGTCCCAGCTCCACTCAATGAAACTTGTCATCTACGAGCATCCTATTACATGTTGCTTTGTAATGTGACTCAAGGACCAAACCTACTTGACTCATGCTCCAGAAGTCCCTTCTTGGAAAGTTATGTCAAAGAGGGAGAGTGAGCACATCAAAGCTTATCACATAAGAGAGAATGCACTCCTAAAGCTTCTCCTGATGCTTCTTATTCTTTAGAGGAAAGTTGTCTCGTGTCTTCAAGAAGGGAAGGACATGATAGTATATGTTATGATTTTATCTTGCTCTGGTTATTTTCTTGTTTGCTCTGATTTTCTATTACCCTATCTTCTCCCATTATCCAATGTCAGATTCAGGGGGAGAGAGCTCAGTCCCAAGGGAAGAAAATCTTTGGAATTCATTGCATATCTTTATTCTTGGGGACATGTCTGTAACCATCTAGAGTACCTAGTACTCACTCTCTACATGTCATCCCAATCTTGGTATTTTTGTGATCTCCTGTTCTTGCTCTATCTAGTAGATGTTCTTGTGTTCTCTAACCTTGTTTACCCAGGTACATCTCTTCCAAAGCCAGTTCAAGACCACAAGGTAAGTATATGCATCACACTCATGTGCATGAAGATCTCTTGCTGTGGTATATATTGTTTGCAAGAGAGACTCATGAACATGAAGGTATATTTCCAGTATCTACACCATTTGCTCTGATGCATATAGTCAAGACACATGTAACTCATTGCTTGCTCTGTCATGTTTATGCATTCTCATACTCTTATGATCTATCATCACATGATTGCATACATGTAGGGGGAGCTAATGCATGTTGCATATCCTTCCAAAGTTTTACTTGCTATTTTCTTCACATCTTCATCTAAAGCTTTGATGTATGTTGTCATCAATTACCAAAAAGGGGGAGATTGAAAGCACAAGTGCTCCCTGGGTGATTTTGGTAATTAATGTCAACATATCTCTTGTTGGACTAATACTTCTACCTAGTATACTTCTGATGAGTTCAACATTGGAGTGGCATGGACATGGACAAGAGGACGTGGAACGCCTTCAAGATGCTAAGGACAAACATTGGCAAAAGCTCAAGACTCTACATTTTTCATTTTAGTGATCCAAGATCGAGTCCACAGGAAAGCCAATACTATTAAAAGGGGATGAGGTGTTCCTTAATGGCTTGCTTGCTCAAAGTGCTTAGTGATATGCTCCAAAGCCTTCAACCACTTTCTCATATCCACATATGTCCTAAACCTATAAGTCAAACTCGACCCCACCGATTTGATCTATCCGGCGCCACTGAGTTCATTTGACATAGCCACTGCCAAACCCTAATCAGTTCGGTCTCACCGTGATGGGCTTGCAAATTCTCTATGACCTGTTGCAACAATTTGGGTCTCACCGAGTTTGTGCAATCGGTCCCACCAAGTTTGCTTGACCAATTCTTTTTTTGCCTATTACCAAAATCGGTCTCACCGAGTTTGTGCAATTGTTCAAACCGAGTTGAGGTTTTACCCTAACCCTTGCACATCGGTCCCACCGAGTTAACCTTGTCGGTCCATCGAAACTCTAACGTTCACATCTTTACCTGAATTGGTCTGATCGAGTTTTACCATTCGGTCTCATCGAGTTTGAGAATCTATGTGTAACGACTAGATTTTGTGTGGAGGCTATAGATACCCCTCCGCCCATTCTTCATTCATGAGGAGAGCCATCGGAACGTGCCTACACTTCCACTACTCATTTTCTGAGAGAGAACCACCTACTCATGTGTTGAAACCAAGACATTCTAATCCAACCACAAGAATCTTTATCTCTAGCCTTCCCCAAGTTGCTTTCCACTCAAATCATCTTTCCACCATAGCCAAATCTGTGAGAGAGAGAGTTGAGTGTTGGGGAGACTATCATTTGAAGCACAAGGGCAAGTAGTTCATCATCAACACACCATCTATTATCTTTTGGAGAGTAGTGTCTCCTAGATTGGTTAGGTGTCACTTGGGAGCCTCCGTCAAGATTGTGGAGTTGAACCAAGGAGTTTGTAAGGGCAAGGAGATCGCGTACTTCGTGAAGATCTACCCAAGTGAGGTAAGTCCTTCGTTGGTGATGGACATGGTGGGATAGACAAGGTTGCTTCTTCGTGGACCCTTCATGGGTGGAGCCCTCCGTGGACTCGCGCAACTGTTACCCTTCGTGGGTTGAAGTCTCCGCCAACGTGGATGTACAATAGAACCACCTATCGGAACCACGCCAAAAATCTCCGTGTCTCCAATTGCGTTTGCACACTCCAATCACATCCATTTACTTTCTTGCAAGTTGCATGCTTTACTTTCCGCTGCTCATATACTCTTTGCATGTTTGCTTGAAATGTATTGTGAATACTTGAAATTGTGCTAATTTCCAACCTCAACTTGAAAAACTTAAAAACTGTTATCTTTGCTTGTTGAGGGTCTAATCACCCTCCCTCTAGACACCTCTGTTCGATCCTTTCAGACTGGCGGGCCATGGGGAGGACAAGGGCGGGCGTCGCGCGAGTCCACTCCGTGCCCTCCCTGTCCCAAACCCGCCCAAATTTGGGGCTGTAACATCCCAAATTTTCAATTTGGAATGTTATACATTAGATCATCATTGCATATTATATTTTATTGCATTTTGGCTCGATCCTAGAAATTTTACGGAACACACGGACCCACGGAGAGAGTTGGGGATTTCGTTATTTTCATATTTGAGTTTTCTCAAATTTTGAAAATAGGATCATTTGATTTTATTTATTTTATCTTCAATAATTTCTATTATAAAAATATGAGATACGGAATAAAATGACTTTCCCAAAATAAAGAAATATTGAGGATTTAATAATAAAATCAAATAAAATTTTATTTTGGAGTTTATTGCTATTTTATTTGAATTTAGGAAAAATGCGCATTTTTCAGAATTGCATTTTGGCCCCAAATAAATGTTCATCTTGTCCGGCTTGATTTTAGAAGTTGGGGAAAATTTATTTTGGGATTTTTGGAGTCCGTTTAGTATTTCTTTTATTTGTTTTTCTGCGCATAATGTTTTTTTTTAAAACTAACTGACCGGGGCGTGTCCGCCTAGGACTCTAGGCCCGGCCGGCCTTATAAGCCGGGGGAGCCGACCCCGCAGCCCACCCAAACCCTAGCCCCAGCTCGTCCCCGCCGCCACTGCCGCCGCCGCGAGCTGCTGCCGCCGCCGCCGCCCGACGCCACCAGCCACCACCGGACCCCGCCGCCCCATCGCCGTCGGACCCCGCCGTCGCCGACCGTCGCCGCCCCGCCGCCCTCGCCGGAGTAGCCGCCGCCGCCCTGCCGACCCACATCCCGAGGTAGTCGTCGATTTTTCTTGTAAAACGTTCGTTTTTTTCGAAACCCTATATCCGTTTTTTTATTAGATCCGGTTCAGTTTATTATTTTTCCGATTTAGTCTATTTAGTGGACGTTCGTCCGTACGTTCGTTTTAACGAACGATTTTCGTCGTTTAGTCGCAGACAGCGAGCGTTCGTTCGTTAGCCTGTTTGTTCGTTTTTCTTTTTCTCGGATTTTCCACGATTATTTCTGATCGCGTTTTCTGATCCAATTTTCGTTTTAGTATAACTTTTCGCTTGTTTATCGGAATTAGGCGATTCAAGCGCCTAGAGTTTCGTCTCGAAACCCTCTTTTCGTTTAACCAACTCAAACAAGTTTTTGCTACTGTAAAATTTGACTTAGGTCCAGATTAGTAAAACGAAGCTTGTTTCTTTCGCCGTTTGAGTTTCGTTGCTTCGTTTGATTTGATTCTTTTTGCAAACCGGAGTTCTTATGTTGAACTTTCTGGTTAGATTTCTTATTTGAGTTTTACCCGTGCATTAGATAAGTGCTTATTGTATGCTTGTTTGTTTGCGATAGAGTACCCCGAATGCGCCGCTTGCTACTTCGAATCTCTTGGTTTCACGGATCATCAGCAAGGCAAGTAACACTTTGATCATAACTCTTTACTACCCAGTTTTATTGCATTAGATCAACCCTCAAACAATTGCATGATTAGGATCTGATTAATATGTGGTTTTTGAGAAGTAGATGAGGTAGAACCTATTACCTGTTTATTATCAAACCTTTGAGAGTTACTTCTACGTTTGCTTATTTTGCCATGCTATGCTAGTAGACGTGGATTGGGTGAGTGTTTCCATGACAGATGTGAGATTGATAATTACCGGTTTACTTTAGGTGGCAACTTTAATTCACATCTGGGTGGAGTGTTGCCTGTATTTTTGGAAATCCCGGGGTACCGTGTGATTTTCCTATGGACCGCCACCCAGACTCAAAGGGATCATGAGATTATTCATGCTAGAAACTTCCGTGTGCAGCCGCAAGCTACTATGGGCTCTAGCATAGTTGATTAAGTTGCGTGAGCTCTTGAAGAGGTAGACTAACAGATGTACGGGATGTAGGTTGGTACTGTCTACCCAGAGTAGAGAGTTAATGCTTCTGAAAGATTGTGTCTCGGTCATCCGTTTCTCAAACACCATGTAGTGCGAGAAATCAAGCGGAGGAAATCGAGTCTTGTGGGAAAAGTGCACAAACCTCTGCAGAGTGTATAAACTAATCATGGTTAGCCGTGTCCCCGATTATGGACGTTTTGAGTATCTAGTACTTGGATTATCATGTGAATCTCATCATGTTACTTTAATTAATTTTTGTTGGGTTTAATGATGATGCTTAATTGGGATTGAGTTGGAGTACCCTTCTCAATGTTTAACAACCACCATGATAGTTAAATAAAATTTATTCCTTTGTTGTAGGGAAAAATTGGCTTTATGCAAAACTGTAACCATAGAGCTTTCCACCAGCCATATATGCATGTAGTATAACATTATTCTTTTGTTACTCTCTGTGTGTTACATTGCCAGCATATTCCATGTGCTGACCCATTTTCGGGCTGCAACGTTCATGTTGCAGACTTTTCAGACGACGAGTAAGGTGCCTTAGGTCGTGATCTTATACTCAGTGACACCGTTGGAGTTGATGGACTCGCTTATCTTCCAAGCCTTCCGCTGTTATCGTTATTAGATGACCTTAAGCCATATTTATTGTAATAAATTCTCTTTTGAGACATTCGATGTAATAAGTGTGTGATTGCTACTCTGTTATAAATCCTTCAAGTACTGTGCGTGTCAGCATTACCGATCCAAGAATGACACTGAAGCACAGAGATCAGACTGTTTGAGGTGTGGTTGCTACAAGGGCTCAAATGGGTCGCGCGCGGACAAAAGGCGAACACCGATCCATTTGCGTCGGCGCTTTGCACCATCATTTGTGTCTGTTTCAATCCAAATGGACAACCGCGGACAATTTACATCGGCGTGTTGGAGTTGCCCTTAAGGGCATGCGTATGAAGACTTTTTAGTTGTTATCGACAAGGTAAAGTCGACTCCGATAATGGAACGGCGATAGCGCATGTCAGCAGTAGTGGTTTTTCTGTAGTCTCAGAATGTTGATGTAATTATTATTATGTTTAAGATGGTTAATGAAAAAAAATTATGACTCTGAAAAGCGCGCGCAACCTTTATTAAGCATGCCCGCTATAACCTACTCCCCCGTTCCATAATATAAAAGCGCTTCTGACATTAGTGTAGTTATAAAAAAACACTCTTATATTATGAGACAGAGGGAGTAGTCACTAAGCAAGCTGCTAAATCCTGGTTTCTGTGCTTTTGGCACTCCCACTTGGTAAGGTGCCGACGGCGACATGTACAAAAGCATGGAACCGGAGAAGAGAATTATATAATTTTTTTTTGTTTAAGATAAATACTCCCTCTCTCTCAAGTTATAGGGCGTGCGCGTACCCCTAGGTCGTCAATTTGACCAACCTAATACAAGTCATATATTACAAAAAATATACCAATATAAAACTTCAGATGTTCTATTTTAAAAGAGTATAATTTTTGTGTTATATAGTTTTATTAAGGTGATAAAATTGACAACCTAGGTATACGCGCAATACTTGTAAACCTAGACAAAAGCATGGAATCCTAGTAAAGTATTAATTAATAATATACTTCCTCCATCCTCAAATAAACATCTTAAGTTTAGTATTGTACTAAAATTAGTATGAAGTTAAGACACTTGTTTTGAGACGGAGGTGAGCAATTAATAAGAGAGAAAGAGCACAAAAGTTTAAAAAGCAGGGAGACGACACGAAAAAGCCAAGACAATTCCTTTGCTTCCCTCGTCGGCCATCCCCAACATCTCCACCAGCCCCGCCCCGCCCCCGCCCGAAAGAAAAAGCCCGCCCCAAAGCCACAAAGCGAAAAAGCAACTCCCTCAGCATCGCACTTCCCCTCGACTCTCTTAAGACAATAACGATGCATCCCCCTCTGCCCCCTTCTCTTCCCTTCTCCCTCATCGCCACCGCCAGCGCCACCACCACACCACTCTCGCTCTATTCGATCATCGCAACCGCAGCGTCGGGGAGGGAGCTATGTCCATGTCCAGCGGCGGCCCGTCGGCGCCGCAGCGCCAGCCCTCCATGGGTAGGCGTAACATCTCGCGGGCAATCACCATGAGGACGGATGGATACTCCGGCGAGGAGGAAGGACCCATCATAGAGAGCGAGCTCGTGCCATCCTCCCTCGCGCCCATCGTGCCCATTCTCCGTGCGGCCAACGAGATCGAGGACGAAAACCCGCGCGTCGCATACCTCTGTCAGTACTACCACTAGCACTTTCTTCACACTTGACTTAGTTCACCTATTCTTACTCCGACCTGCCTGCCTGCCTGCTCCACAAGGCCGTTTTACTGCATTCGAGAAGGCGCACACCATGGATCCAAACTCAAGTGGCCGTGGAGTCCGGCAGTTCAAAACCTATCTCTTGCATAGGCTGGAAAAGGTATGAATGAACCTATCATTCATATTCACCCTAATTGTCGATTGCTTTGAAACTAGTACAATACATTACATCTTTCATGTTTGTTATTTCACAGGATGAAAAAGATACACAACGCAGGCTTGCATCAACTGATGCAAAAGAGATTCAGAGGTTCTATGAACACTATTGTAAAAAATATCTTGAGGAGGGTCTTCAAACGAGAAAGCCGTAAGCCGCAGCATTTTTTTTAAATATAAGAGGTCACCCTTAAGCTCTGTTAACCCTTTCTCTATGCATAACATACAGGGATGAGATGGCTAGATACTATCAGATTGCATCTGTCCTATATGATGTGTTAAAAACTGTGACACCTGACAAGCCTAACTCCGAGGTTCGACATCTAGCAACTGCAAATAATTGCAACATAATTGTTTTATCTTCATCACATTTTTCCACATCATGAAACATTATAACTTGGAATTAATACATGTCTTGCAGTATGACCAGTATGCTAAAGGTGTTGAGAAGGAGAAAGCTTCCTTCTCACATTACAACATTTTGCCCCTTAATATTTCTGGTCCCACACAACCTGTAATGGAAATACCTGAGGTTAGGTTATATACCATAAAACTTTGTTTCAACTGCTTTATTTAGTACAACATTTACTATGAATGATTGATTTTCTTGTGTGTGAAAATTGCAGATAAAAGCAGCAGTGGCCCTTCTTCGCAAGATAAACAATCTTCCAACGCCAAGGCCAGATACGACTAACGGGCCTCAAGGGATAGATGATGGACCTATTGTTCGTGACTTGCTTGATTGGCTCTGGCAAACATTTGGATTTCAGGTGGATACTAACCAATACTTGAATTTATATTCTGGACTGTATGATCAAAATCTTGCATCCTTTAGAATTTTGTTTTTCTAAATCACTTCAAGTGACCAGCTGGCAAAATTTATTAGTTTGACCAATTGGTTTCGCATGGAACTCACATATTTAATGCTTATGTTATGCTAATGGAAAATACATTGTGGGTTTATAGTACGCACATGAATCTTTTAGGCACATCAATCACATATAAAATTTGTTCACAAACGTTCATGAATCATGCAAGCTGTTCTCTAGTCACTGGAGTTGCGGATTTATACACTACTCTCTAGTCAAAAAGTAATATGGTGGTTTTGTGTTGGGTGGTCAGGCACCAAGGTGTTCTGTTATCTGTTTAGGATTTCATACTATGTTTTGCTTTATTATTGTAGAAAGGTAACGTGGAAAACCAAAAGGAGCATTTGATTTTGCTGCTTGCTAACATAGATATGAGAGGAAGTGGCAATCTCCACCAGGGTGAAAGACAAAATCACATGGTAAATATTTCTGTGAACTAGTTTTTGTCAGTAATGCTGGATCAACTCAACTTGGCAGAGCCCTTTTGCAAGTGGTGTTCCGCTTCTACTAGTGTCCATGTTAAACTGATTCACGAGCTTCTAATATGACTTGCAGATACAGCGTGATACAGTGGATCACTTGATGAAAAAAGTCTTTCAAAACTACATTTCATGGTGTCGGTATCTGCATTTGGAGTCAAACATCAAGTAATAATATAGCATTTTGTTGCACACCTGATGCTCAAAGTTATCCTCGTTTCCTCGTTAACTGTAAATGATTTTCGCGCAGAATTCCACATGATGCCTCCACACAACAACCAGAGCTTCTTTACATCGGGTTATATTTGCTGATTTGGGGTGAAGCTTCTAATGTTCGCTTTATGCCTGAATGCCTTTGTTATATCTTCCACCATGTAAGTGGCAATCTTGTTCTTACGTCCGAGATATCTGCTTTTGATATATATATATATATATATATATATATATATATATATATATATATATATCTATATACCTGTTCATATAGCAGTGATTATATAATCGTGTAACAAAGAAATAGAATCTTTTTTCTCCGAAAAGGAAGGTTATACCTTCTGGTCTTTGCACCCTAGGATGCACACAGTCATCATATTATTATATAAGGGAAAGCTACTAGGCCAAAACACCTTATAACAGAGTTGAAATGACCAACAAAGGTTGACTAAGTCGCCATCTGACTTCTGAGGTATGCATAATGTATTCTGGTTGGTTATCACCCATGAAAAGAGAGACTACATGTAGAACACGAGTATTGGGAAATGCACATGATGAGGGTTTACTAGGGAGACACTTGTCATGGGCTAATAATTTCACTCAATACCTATACCACACTAAGCACAGTTCTGCTATGTTTGTTTCTGTAAGTTGAGGACTCTACATTTTTAGCACACCAGAAAGAACAAACTTTTTACCGCGAATAAAATGGTGTACTGCATGGAACACATTAACTGCTTATGTATGAGCATGAACTCCAAGCAAATTATGTAAGGTTGAAGTACAAAATAATAGATGTCTTGGCAAATAATATAATTGTCTTTTTTTTTCTTCTTCAATGTTTTTATGGCATTTGTATTATTTTTTGTTATGAAATGAGAATTTTTAGATATACTTTATAAATGGGTCTGCATGCAACACTTCTGTTAGAGTTTCACAATTCTCTCTAAACAGATCCCGAGCTAACGTTCTGGGCATGTTCTAAACATACACTGACTTCTTGACCAATCTTTTTCACCTTAAATTCATGATAGATGGCAAGGGATTTATATGACATAATATCTGATAGACGAGAAGAGTCGTTTGACCCACCCTTCCGGCGAGAGGGGAGTGATGATGCATTTCTACAGTTGGTTATCCAACCAATCTACAATGTTATTCATAATGTATGCACTCGGATATCTTGTATAATGTTCGTTGCAAAATGTTATTTCTTATTCTTATCCGTTTAATGTTCATTTGATGCAAAAGGAAGCTGCAATGAGTAAGCGTGGTACTGTGAGCCACTCGAAGTGGAGGAACTATGATGACCTGAATGAATATTTTTGGTAAGTTGCTTTTAATAGTTCATCTTTGTGCTTTGCCTATCAGTAGGTTCTAAGAAAGCATTTCTTACTGGTCACTGTTTTTGTCTTAAACCTTCGCACATTCAGGTCGAAGAAATGCTTCAAACAACTTGGATGGCCAATGGATCCAGCCTCTGACTTTTTTGCAGATCCTACGAAAACTAAA
Organism: Triticum aestivum; assembly: GCF_018294505.1. Taxonomy (NCBI): domain Eukaryota; kingdom Viridiplantae; phylum Streptophyta; class Magnoliopsida; order Poales; family Poaceae; genus Triticum; species Triticum aestivum. The sequence goes on from NC_057801.1 coordinate 352,658,435, forward strand.
AATGACATTGAGGTTTCTGGATAATCCTTTGCATATTTTTTGTGCAAGAGATACTATTTATTATCATATCAGACATCATTAATTTGTTAAAATTCTTAGCGGTTTTAGTTTAATATATTTATTCACTGATTCTATTCTATCGAATATGGTGAGACTAAAGTACATGACCATGAGAAGTTGAAGATCTTCACTTAACAGTCAACCAACAGAAAATGGTAGATGAGGAACTAGCAACACCTTTTAGTGGTATAATTGGAACAAATTTTCTTGCATGGTGGTTCTGAATTGAAGAAATCATGAACAGAAATTTATCCACTGCATGGTTAAATGTAGTTTACTTTGAAGGTTTGTTTAATATTGCTAAAAGTAGACAATAGTATCATTGTTTTTTGTGGTTCCTCAAAGTCTCAAACAGTTCCAGGGAAAAAATAAAAGGTGAACATGAAATGATGATATGTACAAAAATATTAGCGGCTAAATGAAATATAAGGAAACACAAAACCCGTTGTTCCAAAGTATAGCAATGAAATGAGTACAAGGAAGTGAAATGTTTAATAGTAGATACAAACTAGCAATGGATAGTGAAGAAGAGGCAAGGATGCAAAAACCTTGGTTATGTAGTTGATTTTATAATTTTTTTTTCAAGAATGATTGTAATTTCACATATTCTTTTCACTCATTGGGGTGATGTAAGCCAATGTAACATGCAATATTACTACTGAGCATATGCAAATTTAGTACAGTGATGGGAGAGAGCTGAGAGCTGTTCATACAAAATGAACTGAAGGGAAATCATGTTCTACTTCATCAGACTATGGATTGGATAAAGTAATAGTGGGAGAAGGGAGCATGTGGCTGCACACCCTTGGGTCTGCGCTGTGCCGTAATGGCTACAGAGGTAGAAATAGGGATTATGGACACAATCATATTAATCTCTGTTTCCGTTTATTTCTTGATGGACCCAAAAGGGACACACCTTTACATTTTCCAATCATGTCATCCTTCATATAGGAGCTGACCCTATTTCTGTAGAAAGTACACTTCCGCCCGGCTTTAAATATAAAGCCCTTAAATACGTATGATACAAGCTGAAGACAGCGCGGCAGTGAAAAGGTAGAAGGTCCGATACAAGCTGGGGAGAGTAGGAGCCGGCCCTATTAAGTTGATCTAACAAACTCAGTCTAAGCAATCAATCTGAAGAACTTACTTGACTTGAGAGGAAAGCACCAACTTGGTATAAATGGCTTGTTTCTAAGGAGCCGGCCCTATTAAGTTGATCTAACAAACTCAGTCTAAGCAATCAATCTGAAGAACTTACTTGACTTGAGAGGAAAGCACCAACTTGGTATAAATGGCTTGTTTCTAAGCAGTAAGCCTGGTGCTCATCTGCACCCATCTGGGCCTGAGATGCTGCAACATCCCCCTTGTGCTTAGGGTGCTGACGGTATTGCTGGCCCACATGACATATTTTCCTTTCTTTTCAAGGAACATACGTGTAATCTAGACTTCCAATGGGACATGTACTCATTTGTATTCAGTGTATTGTATGTGTATTTCTAAAAGCAGTTTGATCAAGTTAAGTACATTTGGTAATATAATGGAACTAACTTTAAATGTATGCAATGCGCAGCGGCACGATCATTCGATGAGCAGACGGAGGATGTCCAAAACAAATTTTGTTGAAGTTCGTACATTTTTGCATCTCTTCAGAAGTTTTGATCGAATGTGGGCCTTTTTCATATTAGCTTTCCAGGTATGGACTTAATCATTAATTGAAAGATGTCATGTTTCTTCATTTGCTATATCATGTGTTTTTTCTTCCTTTTAGGCCATGGTAATTATTGCATGGGGCCCTTCTGGATCACTTTCTGCTATATTCGAGCCAGCTGTTTTCAGAAATGTTATGACAATATTCATAACAGCTGCATTTCTAAACTTCCTTCAGGGTACGGATGCACTTTTGGTCTCAGGAACTTTGTGAATCTTGTAACCTTGCTTAGTTGTTTTCCCAGTTTTAAGGAGTCCTTGCTTAATTACCTTTTGGCATCTGAGTAGAATTTGAAACTACTTTGGCTTTTCTTACTGATTCGAATGCTGCACAGTTTCTAAAACTGGTCTCTTAAACTTTTTCAGCCACACTTGAGATAGTTCTTAACTGGAAGGCTTGGAGGAGCCTGGTGTGCTCACAGATGATACGGCATGTTCTGAAATTTGTTGTAGCTATTGGCTGGTTGATAATTCTTCCAGTGACGTACTCCAGTTCCATCCAAAATCCCACAGGCCTTATCAAGTTCTTCAGCAATTGGATTGGAAATTTTCAGAGTCAATCGATATATAATTTTGCAGTTGCTCTTTACATGCTGCCGAACATTTTCAGTGCCTTGTTTTTCATATTTCTACCAATGCGAAGGGCATTAGAGCGTTCAAATTCTCGCATTGTTAGATTTCTTTTGTGGTGGACGCAGGTACATTGATTAGATCTATCTACATGACTTCTTAGTAGAATTGATTGTAGTCTTTGGTTCTCATATGTTTTTTACTTATCAGCCAAAATTATATGTCGCCCGAGGCATGTATGAGGACACATGTTCACTTCTTAAGTAAGTCTCTCTCTCTCTCTCTCTCTCTCTCTCTCTCTCTCTCTCTTTTCCTAACACTTAATGTTTTTCTTCATAAAATAGGTACACGACATTCTGGACTCTATTGCTTATATGCAAGCTCGCCTTCAGTTATTATGTTGAGGTTGGTACAATCTAGGCACTGTAATAACGTATTTCTAGTTTAAGTATCACACTAGATCTGTTACTGTTTCCATAAGCAAATTTATGTTTTATTGGTTAGTATTTGCTCAAATTAATCCACCAGTTTTAGTTTATTTTACACACTACTTAATTTTGTGTTCCATCCGTTTGAAAATAGATTTGTCCTCTTAGAAAGTCAGCTGTCAAACTTCTTTATTTTTTTTATCACTAATTAATTAAAATTTTAGATTGTCTTTTTAGGGATTTTTTTAGATTGGTTAGATACAAATAGTTCCTCGGATTTAGAGTTAAAAATTGTTTCACAATACAATTTTCTGTAATGTTCTACTTACACTCTGTAATGTTCTACTTTCACAATACACATTGCTTTTCCCTATCTGCGAAATAATCGGTTGCAAAATGAACATGTTGTACGAGCCGAGATATATTGATGCGTAGATAGTGAGAGTGGTGACATGAGTGACCTCTGGATCCGATGCCATATAACGTTTCACAACAAGTTCACCCAAAAGTCCTAACCGATGGAGAGGTTTGGGCAATCCACATAAACTTCACCCCCTCCACACACATGTGCAGGCACTCTCGCCTCAAACGTGGGCATAGTAGGAACCCTTTTTTCCTAGCCAAATCACTTTCCTCTGTTTCTCTGAGGAGATACACACACACCTACATGGGCCGAATGGGCTCTTCTACTGTTCTGCAAAAACATGATATACACTTCCTAAGTTATACTCTTAACATGCACACACACTTAATCTTTTCAAATTATATCTATTAAAAGAACACCAAAAGTTACAACAATGATAGTTCTTTTATCACTATTGAAGTGCTTTGCCACTCAATATTTTCATGTAGTGAGGTTCTTCTTCAGCCAGTGGGCTCCTTCAACGCAAGATTGCAAGCAAGTAATCCCACCACGAGTTCCTACCTCAGCTGCTCGACATTACTTCTTTCCTTGTTGTCCCCAAGTGGACATTTTCTCCCCTTTTCGGTATCACCACCCACCCTCCCATCCCTGCTGTGATGTTGTTATTGCTGTCACCAGTGCGTCTAGCTAAAGTTTGGTTGCACTGTGTATCATGGCGTTCAAGACGATTTGGTATAAGAGTCAATGATGCCTCTAGCTATGCCACATCCTTGCGGAGGAACATGTTGTTTAGAAAATAGTCCATGCAGTGCACTCGACCCTTAGAGGCAAAACTAGAATGAAAACTGAAAGTTGCTGTCGGCCCAGTGGGAACCAGGGTACCACGGGCCATCTGCCTACGGCCTAGGAACGGCCCAACTCAAGAGGAGGCCCAACCGTCGGCGCCGCGAAGCCAGCTACCTCGCGAGGCCGCGCCCTGCGAGGACCCTCTCATTGAAGGACTTCACCAAGTACCACCATCAGAAGCAGGCGGCCTCACGAGGCCCTCCTCGCGAGGCGCCCTCCCGCGAGGCCTCCCGAGGAGGCCGTATGACGCGGGTTTCCGTGCCCATCACGTGGGTGACGTCGCCGCGGCAGGTGACGGTAGCAGGACTGTGCCAGTCGGCATGGCCAGGGCAGTTTCCCCTTTGATGATAAGGGAGCAGCTGCGCCTGCCTTCCCCTAAAGCAAGTCCCAGAAAAGTCTCAGGCCCAAAACGCTTCGTCCTGCCGGCGAGCGGGGGGGGGGGGGGACCCTAGATCGGGTCGCCGCCCGCCTCTCCCCCCACCTTCCTCCCTCTCGTCGCCGCCGGAGCGCGCCGCCAGCCAAAGCCCGGTCGGCGTAGGCGGCGGCGGGGCTCTCCTCCTCGTTGGCCCCCTGCAGCGTGGGATGCGGTGGCCACCCGAGGGCACAGCGCTTGCGCAGGGCCCGACGGCGGCGGCGCGGGCAGCCGTGGTTGCGGCGGAGGCGGCGTGGATCCGGCTAGGCATGGGCCGGCGGGGGCTGCGAGCGGCTAGTGCGAAGGTTCGTGGCGGCAGGCGGCGGCTGTCGTGTCGTGGCAGGGTGCAGGGGGCGGAGGGCTCCTGTGGCGGGGTCGTGCGTGTGCACGCCTGGGCCGGCCCCTGGCTTGGGGTGGCTGGCGGCTTCTGGCCGTGTTCATGGCGGCCGGTGCGCTGGCCAATCTGGTGGCAGCGTGCCCGGCGGATTCAACGCCTGGAGTTCGCCGGGCGGCGCGGGATGGGCAGTGGCCTGGTGTGGCTGCTGCTCCGGCCGTGGATGGATCCACGGTAGCTTGGCAGGTCGGATGCGGCGGCAGCTGACATGTTTCGGCGTCGGTTCGTTCGTAGGTGGCGTGCGTCGGCCTTTGATTCCTCTCCCCGTCGTCCGCGTGCCACTTCCGTCGAAGGACTGGACTTCTCCCAGCTGTGGTCCATCGCTCGTCTCGCGCCCGGCAGCAGGACCGTGCTCGTCTCGCGCCCGGCAACAGGACTGAGCACATCTCGCGCCCGGCGGCAGGACGGGCCGATGGAGGCTAGTTTTGGCCGTCCTATTGTGTCTCAGTGTTGGGGGCAGCTCAGGGGGCTAAAGGCGGGGCCTTTCCACTCGTCTCTTTGGGTGGGGTGGCGCTGGGTGGCGGGTGAGGTGGCGTCGAGGTCTTGAATGCCGGGGCGGCCCTGGTGGTGGTGTCGCGGTGCTCATGGGCAAAGCCCGTGCCTTGGTGCTGCCCGGTGACCATGGTCGTGTGGGCGGCATGGTCACTGGGGTGTGGCGTTCGGTGGCGGTGAGTGTTGGCCGGGGTGAAAACCTGTTCTATCTTCGGACGGACCGGCGGCGGTGAAGCTCGTTCCCTTCTTGAAGGCGTCGTCGCGGCCTTCATTGCCCGTGGTGTTGCTCTAGGGGAAACTCCGGGTCGGGTTATGGCGGCGCTTCGGTGTCATATCCTTCCTGAAGGCACCGTCTTGGAGCCCATGGTTCGTCATATGCGGCTTCATCTCTTCGCGGTGGCGTGTTCATGGTCGAGGACCCGGCTGCTCTTGTAGTGCTTGGGGTGGTGTTGCTGCGCTCAGCGCCTATGTATCTTGCCTTGGATGTGTGCATGTGTTGTGGTGGCGTGCGCTTGTACTGGATTGTTGTTGGTCGATGCTTTATATATAAAGCGGGCCAAAAGCCTTTTTCGGTAAAGCAAGTCCCAAAGCCTTCCGCTTTGGTGAAATAAGACCAGGACGGAGGTCATCGTGGAGCCCCCTGCGTGCCATAGATAACAATTTTAGCAGGCGAAGACCGCTTTTGTCAGGATAAGCCTGGGTGCCTGTCCCCTTTCAAATTGCCGCAATGTGGTAGCCCTTCCCGCCAATGTTTTCGGGGAGGAGGACCGGGGCGCCTATAAAGGGGGCAGTGCTGCCACCGTAGTAGGGGATCGACTCCTCAGAAGGATTGCACTATTGGCACCCTTGACTCTCGTCTACCTTGTAGCTCCAAGAGCACTGTCTCCACAAGCAATTCCACCAAGCAGGATTAGGGTTTTCACCGCACGGTGGCCCGAATCTGGGTAGCTCGCATGTCCCCGTTGTGCGTCGCGTGTAGCTCGTAGCTTCGTGGTAGTAAGCCAAGCCCCCAGAGTTCGAACTAGGGTTTTGGTAGCTCAGAATCAATCCCCCGACAGTTGCAGTTTGGATGTTTAGTATAGATATTTTTTTCTGAGCAAGGTATTTTATGCCTCTTAATTAGGAACAGGGCAACAGGCATTGGTTGACCCAAAAAAAGGAAAATAAGCTAATCCATCCCCAACTAATCTTCGTGAATTCCATTTATCTATTGCTAGACCCCTGCTACCCCAAATAATGAATCCAAATAGTATTTTTGAGTAACCTGCCACATACAACCCTTCTGTTTTTTTGTGCCACATGTAATAATAATTTTTTTGAGCTTCAAATATTGGAAGTGTACTGACATTTGGTCACTGTTGGCAGATTTCTCCTCTCGTTGGACCTACCAGGACAATTATGTTTTTGGGACGGGGGAAATACATCTGGCACGAGTTCTTTCCATACTGTAAGATTTATGTTGTCGTAGTGCAGTATCACGGTAATTCTTTAGATAAGGTTTCGAACACTGATTGGATGCTAATTTTGCAGTGCAGCATAATTTAGGTGTTGTTTTTACTATATGGGCACCAATTGTCATGGTATGTATCAATTCATGTGTTTTGTACGTGTGTGTGTGTGTGGGGGGGGGGGGGGGGGGGGGGGGTTAATACGAAGCTGCTCATTTTTCCTCCTATAGGTGTACTTCATGGATACGCAAATATGGTATGCTATTTTTTCAACAATATGTGGTGGAGTAAATGGTGCCTTCAGCCGCTTGGGTGAGGTTGGTAGCATGTCTATTCTTACCTTTTTACCTTTGGAAGTGTTGAGGCTGTAGCTACCGCAAATAAATCTTGCAGAATATTTACCTTCCTGCAGATACGAACCCTTGGGATGTTAAGATCAAGATTCGAGGCAATCCCAACAGCGTTTGGTAAACATCTTGTACCTAGACATGGTAGTCAACCAAAGAGACGTGAGCGTGAGGTCCAATATTACTAAATTTTGTTACCAATCATTTTTCTGTCACTTTTTGGCTGGTATAATAGCTGATGTATTGTCTCTTCGAATGCCTTGTGTAAACTCTTTTCAGAAGGAGGACAAAAATTTGCATATTGATAAGTTCTCCGACATATGGAATGCATTTATTATCTCTTTGCGAGATGAAGACTTGATAAACAATAGGTTTGCTGTTGGTCCTGGCGTCTTTTTCTTTTTGTTATAACATGCTTTGGCTGTTGGTGTTAGTCTTTTCTTTTTGTTAACATGGTTCTAAATTTGTTTTCCATTTGCTTCTAGGGAGAGAGATTTATTGATTGTTCCATCATCTGCGGGTGACACTAGCGTTTTTCAATGGCCTCCTTTCCTTCTCGCTAGCAAGGTACACTTTTTAATCATCCACTAGGTTAAGCACTCGATTTTCTCCCTGAGCTAGTACTGTAGTGCTCATGGCTACGATGTTCTAGATTCCAATTGCACTTGATATGGCAAAGAGCGTCAAGAAAAGGGATGAAGAACTACGGAAGAGGATAAACCAGGATCCATACACCTTTTATGCCGTAATAGAGTGCTATGAGACTTTGTTAAATATTCTGTACAGCCTTATGGCAGAAACAAGTGATAAGAAGTAAGGCATATTGTGTTCTGAGAAAATTAATTTACCATATGGTTATGTTGCTAACTACAGTTACTATTGATTTGCTTCATGGGTACAGAGTTGTTGATCGAATACGTGAAAGTCTTGAAGATAGCATAGAACGTCAGTCACTTGTGAGGGAATTCCGATTGGATGAACTTCCTCAGCTAAGTGCTAAGTTTGATAAGCTGCTAACTCTATTATTGGTACTGATAGCTACTGTTCTTAGATTTCTTAGCAAGATATTTTTATATGATATTTCCATTTCAACACTCTAAAAACTGTTTTACTTGTTTTACAGAAAACTGAAGAGGAGCATGACACAACAATAAAAACACAGATTGCCAATCTATTACAAGATACAATGGAAATCATTACACAGGATATTATGAAGAATGGACAAGGGTAAGATCTATGCTGATTGCTGAGATGTGCGCCTTCAGGAATTCTTTTTGACAACCAACTTTCTTTCAAATCCCAGTATTTTGAAGGATGAAAATAGAGACAATCAACTGTTTGCAAATCTGAATCTGGACTCAATAAAGGATGAAGCTTGGAGGGAGAAGGTCATTTATCTTCTTAGCAACTTATTTCAATGGTAGTATTCATTTCTGTAAGTTCACAAGTACTAGTGTCCTCATTAACCATGGGATTTCTGTGTTAGCAGTGTGTTAGGCTTCAGTTGTTGCTGACAACGAAAGAATCAGCAATTTATGTACCAACGAACTTGGAAGCTCGGCGCAGGATCACTTTCTTTGCAAACTCACTATTTATGAAAATGCCAAGGGCTCCACAGGTCCGCAGCATGATGTCCTTCAGGTAAGAAACCCAACTCTAGTGGCTGGCCCTCCACCTTATTCTTCCACCAACCCTTTTTTGGTTCTTGGTGTTATGGATGCAACTTATCTCTACTGCATAGCACAAGGCCCTCTATTTTAACATCATTTTTATATCCTGTAAATTTTGTCTTACGTCTGAAGTCAAACGAGAACGTACGAAAATATGCATCGGCTGTAGGGGAACGTCCTACACGACAAAAAATTATGCTACTGGATCACACCCAGGAACACTATGAAGATGGTTGTAACGATCAAACTCACCGACGAGCAGAGTAGCGGAAGCAGTGAAGAGTCAGTGCAGCGCGACGATTTCTCGCAGCTAGGTTGCACCTCCCAGCCGGCGAGAAAGTTCTTCGAGACGAGAGTCGAAGTAGACGACCCCTCCGAGGTATCTACGCGTTCCGAAGTAGTATGCCGGCAGAGCTTCGACGTGCAGGAAGAACTCTGAGAAAACTAGAGAGAGAGAGAAAGTCTAGCAGCGCTTCTCGTCTAATTCTGTTAGACCAATTAGATCGAGATTATTGCCCGTCTAATTAGGAGCCTAAACACTTAGGCCAATTAGACCGGGGGAACGTGGAACTATGCGGGAGAGATCCCCTTTGGATTGGTGTGTTGCAAGAGGGAGTCCTCCACACATATATATAGGTGGACAGGGAGGAGGGGGCGCCCCCAAGAGGAGGAGTCCTCCTTTTCCACTTGGTGGAAGGAGGGAAGGACTCCACCCCTATTAGGATTCGGCCTAGGCCTTCTTAGGGGGTTGGCGCCTCATGTGGGCCCTATGGGGCCCACTGGGGGTGGTCATCTCATGACGGTTCTTCACAATTTTCTTCCACAAATAAAATCCCGGATTTTTCGTATGTCTCCCATTTTGAGACCCCCCAAAAATTTCCATATATAGATCTCTTTATCGTGAGAGGAGCAAATCCTAGTCTTGAACTATCGATACCGAGACATATGTTTCAGCCTTTTAGGTATACACGTAAGTCACCTTTATTCACATATCCAGTTACAGAGTGACGTTCGGTAACCAAATTAACCATCCAGCATGTTGAATTATGATATTTGCATGGTCTATGGAACTTAGTAATCATGAACAAGTTATATGAAAATACTGACAACATAACAACGATAACATCTCTCAGTAATTCATAAGTTGGGGTCTATCCAACACCATCGTTCCGGTAACAACGTATCCTTGTTACAATAACAATGCTCACGATCAGGAAAACAAGATCATCATCAATACATGAACTAGTCGTAGATGCATGACTAGGGATCATCTTGGTGTTTATGTTTCCAGTTCCACACATGCAATTGGGTTTTCCTCTGAATTTCATATTCAAGAACCAATGCAATTATAGCATAGAAATATAAACTTAATTATGAACATTGAAATATAATAATACAAATATTATTGCCTCTAGGGCATATTTCCAACTATTAATCTCATATTCAAGAACCAATGCAATTATCGCATAGAAATATGAACTTAATTATGAAATTGAAATATAATAATACAAATATTATTGCCTCTAGGGCATATTTCCAACAATATCGTGTCGCGATCACGATCTCAAACTGACTTGGTTTCTAAGTTGTATACTTACCGGACAAGAAACAATCAACTTGTCTGCCAAGACATCAAAAAATAAAACGGCAAAAGAAGCTGCGCCCCTGCAAGGTCACGGACCCGATTTTGGCGGACCATTCACGCGTATGTCACACGCCTGTGCCGTCCCGGCCCGACCCCAGCCCGGCCAGGCGAGGTGGGCGTGCACGTGTGGTCTTCTCTTTCTCTCCTCAACACACAACTTAGTGTTGTGGGGAGAACCCACAATATGAAGAGGTCAAACACTTCCTCCACTAGCGGGGTGGCACTAAGCTTTAGAACCACTACTTGCCATTTTATTAATGTGCCTCTTTGAGATTGCAGAAATTGAACATGGGCCTAGCCCATTATTTCTAACAATTCCCCACCAGATCTCAAATACCCATTTAGAGATTTGTCTTTTCTCGCTACTTGTTTAATATACCAGTGTTAAGTTGAACTTTTGCCTAGAGCTTTAAGCTACATCCATCTGCAACTTGACAATGGATTATGCTTTGGATTGCAAGTTTTGTGTGAACGGGTTTCACTGAAAGTCTTAACTAGTACTCCCTCTGTCCCATAATGTAAGACATCTTTTGATACTTGTGTAGTACTTGACTGCCAGTAGGCTATCTTGCGGTTTGGAGCATATACGTCGTACTCCTTGGTCTCTTTTTTTTTTTTACTATGTACAGTAGGGTAAACACCTGGTCTCTTCGTGAGGTTACTAGAGATCACCCAAGTCTCATAAACTGTGACGTTTACAGACGGGCTCATATATGTGCGTTCTTTCAAGACTGCTCTTTAGGAGAACATCTTTGCTAATCATAGCTAATAGAACCACATTAAGGCATGTTGCCAACCTGCCTTACAACTTTGAGCTTTACAGCTCTGAGAGTTTTGCATCTTCACATAGAGAGGGTTACATGTTACTCTCCTCTGTTAACCAATAGCTTGTTCTTCCCAGGTCCTAATTCACGAGATCTCCGATCACAAAGGTTGGGTTACTACTATGATGTAACATCTATGGGTCTACCCATCTCCCTCGATGCACTATCTATCACATTTTATGATTGTCCCTTTGTAAAGGTGATGTAGGGTAGAGACCCTATGTGGCCCAATCTTTACGAATTGGAGGTGGATTTGAGGAAGAATACGAAGGGAAACATACAAATCAACACACATAGATGCAAATAAAGACACACATAGATAGATCCATGATCCAAAGAGTGGATGGAACAAGATAGGGTTCTTCCCTAAGTCCTAGGACAAGGAGGGCTTGATGCTTCTATGAAGCATTTCTTCTCCACGAGAGGCCTTGCAACCATAGATGGTTCTTCTCATACAGAGGTCTTGCAATCCCTCAGGATTCTCCACTCATGGTGGTCTTGATCTCCATAGGAGAGGATAGATCCCACAAAGGGAGGTACATGAGCTAAGCTCTATGGTGTCTGTTCTAATCTTAGCTAACCCTAGAAATGAGGAGGGGGAGGTCTATTTATATTACAAGCCATGAAGGGATAAGTGAGGGGCAGAACCGCGGAAGGAATGGATACGAGGCCCGTGGCCCACTCATGCGAGCAGGCAAGTACCATATGTCCAACGGCTCGTGAGGCGCCGGATGTCCAGTACACACCGGAAATCCGCCCGTTTCTTCTCGGGTGCGTGGCACTGGATTTCCGGTACTCCATCGGATGTCCTGCCGCTGGAGCACGACTTGGCTGCTCCTCGCTGGCTTCTCTTCTTCAGGCACCGGACGTCCGGTAGTGGGATGTCTGGTGGCTGTAACTCGCTGCAGCTCCGTCTTCGCTTCCATGCTTCCTTCGCGGATGGTGTAGTCATTCCTTTGCGCTTGTACTCCTCGTCATCCGTGAATCTCCGCTCAAACCTATACATGCACGATGGAGGGTCAAGTAGTATACCATCCAAGAAGGGATCAAGTGAACATGTGTAAAGGAGATGATTCACCTTTATATGTATGAAGTAGATGTCGCACGTGTCACTTGACATGGTGATGCCATAGGATGCTCTGCATCAAAAGGGATCCGCCAGGTTTTTGTCTGTTTGAATATATGTAACAGTTCTTACTCCGAAGTTTCTCAACTTCCTGACAGACTTCAAACGTCTCTTCACGTGTCTTGATGACTTCCATTATCCTTAGAATTGTTCACTTTAGCGATGACTGTTTGGCTGTTACAATCCATAAGAATAGTCGGTGCAGGTTTTTCAACCAGATGCAGGTCTATCAAGAGTCACGCAGCCATTCTGCTTCAGCAGTGGCTGTGTCTAAAGCAGTAAGTTCTGCTTCCATGGTTGACCTTGTCAATATGATCTGTTTGCAAGACCTCCATGCACTGCGCTGCCTCCATTAATAAATACATACCCACTTGTGGCGTCGAGATCGTGCTGCGGGAGAGCGATCGAGCGGCTGTTGGAGACCTTGAGGTGCCGATTGAAGACCTGCAGGGGGCGGCTGCACACCAGCACCAGATCGAGCAAGGATCACCAAATCAATCAGCCACGCACCAGATTGAGATGACAGGCAGCGGGCAAAGCAGCAGCTGGCCAAAGTAGCTGATGTAGGGCGGAACCCTAGGGGCCGATCTTTCACGCTTGGAGAGGATCCCTACGAGGAACACGAAGAACGCACGGAAGAACACGAGGGAAATCACGAGGGGAAAACAAGAGAAACACTCAACCGACACGAAATTGATCACACAAGTGCATCGAGGCACAAAGTAACATGAGATCCAAAGTCAACAAGGGACAATACAAGAGTAACCGTTCTTCTCCGTGAGGAGGTCTTGATTGTCTTCTCCGGATGGAGGCCTTGAATCCGGGTGGATCTTCTCCGAAGAGGTGCGGTCCCTCACGAGGAGTAGATCCGGTACGGATGAGCAATGCTCTATCTCAAATGAGCTAAACCAATGCTAACCCTAAAACGTAGGTGGGGATGGAGTATATATAGTCTAGGGGCGAAGGGGGTACTTGGGCCTCGGCCCTTACACTGTTCGCAGACAGGGAAGGCCGGATGTCCGGGCGTCGGGCCGGATGTCCGGTGGCTCGTGCGGGGCCGGATGTCCGGGCTGAAGGAGCGGATGTCCGGGCTGGTGTAGACGGCCGTGCTGCTCTCTGGTTAGACGGGGCCGGATGTCCGGGCGGCTGGACCGGATGTCCGGGGCTTCGGGAGGCGCCGGATGTCCGGGGCGACGGTCGGATGTCCGGGCTGATGGGGCAACCTTTTGTGCTCCTTGGACGCCGTGTCCGGATGTCCGGACTGGAGGCCGGAATTCCGGTGAGGAGGGCCGGATGTCCGGGCCCTGTAGCTTCTGCTGCAGTCGCCTGGCTGTGGGGAAGATCTCCAGGGGCCGGATGTCTGGGGCCATGGCCGGATGTCCGGTGCCTGGAAGCTGTTCTCGCCTTCTCCCGTTGGTTCTCTTCTTCCATGGACTTGGGGTCTTGACCATCTTCATGTGCATCCTCGGGAGGGTCCTCTTGGTACCTAATCATGCACAACATTCCGGACTTAGGTAGTAGCCATGTCTCGAGAGGGTCATATGAGATATCACTAAGGAAAGAAATCACCTCGGTCTCAAGAGCTCTAGCTCTAGCTCTTGTCATGGGTCCTCTTGGTGCTTGGTGAGACGATGGTAGATCCATGGGGATGACCGAAGGATGCTCCGCATCAGTAGCAGCAGCCGGCGAGGGAGAGGAAATCACAACAGCCAAGAGAGCAATGGCAGCGCGAGATTTGATCAGGAGGGCGAGTTGTGACACCCAAAAAAATCCCTAATCTTGGGCTCAGGATACCATGTTATGGATGCAACTTCTCTCTATTGCATAGCTCAAGGGGCATATATATATATTACACAAGACTTAGGGTACAAGGAAAGAGACATAGCCTAATAAGGACTCCTAGACTAATATTAATACTCCTTAACACTTGGCACGTAGGTCAAAGCGCCCTACAATTATTTTTTGCTGGAATACCAGTTAACAAACATTTCTGTTTTCACATCAGTGTTCTAACTCCTTACTTCAAAGAGGAGGTGCTCTTTTCGACAGAAGATCTGCATAAAAAAAATGAGGATGGGATTTCTATCCTGTTCTATTTACGGAAAATATATCCAGGTACTCGTATATTCATTTATCTAATAATTGTGAATGTTAATTATCTTCTGCTGTCAGCAAATGCTCATCATGAACTATTGCATGCTAATAGATGAATGGAAGAATTGTCTTGAGCGCATAAAATTTGTACCAAAGGATGAGGAGTCCCTTAAATCAAGGATGGATGAGATCTCACCCTGGGCATCTTATAGGGGACAAACGCTCACCAGAACTGGTGAAGTCACTAACTCTCTTATGTTGTATGAACTACATCTATCGAGTTTTCTAACTTTCTTTATTACTGTGCTAGTGAGAGGAATGATGTACTACAGGAGGGCGCTTGAGATTCAATGTATTCAAGATAAAATTGATATTGGTTAGATTAATTTTTTCTCCATCATATATTTTTCATCCTATGCAAATCTGCCTGTGAATTCTTTCCCATTCTTTGCAAATCTGCATATGTTTTACTCCATCAGTATTTTGCAGCTAAATTGGACCGCCAGAGAACAACAACATCCTATCAAGAGGGTGGAAACATTGTAGATATGGCACTTGCCATTGCTGATATCAAATTCACCTATGTTGTGTCTTGTCAAGTATATGGCATGCAAAAGGTGTCCAAGAATCTCAAAGATAAAGCTTGCTATCTGAACATCCTTAACCTCATGATAATGTACAAAACCTAGTGCATTCATCTTTCCACGAAGATCATAGTAAGGTTACTACAATCCATCTGATATTTGAAATGCACAGGTACCCGTCCTTACGGATTGCTTATATTGATGAGGTAGAAGCTCCGACCAAAAATGGAACAACAGAGAAGACTTATTATTCTGTTCTTGTCAAAGGAGTGGGTGAAAAGTATGATGAGGTACTTACTGAATATAAACATAAATGTTTTCACATAGCATCATTTCCATCAAAAGCTTCATTGGCTTCTCTAACTAAAGGTAGAAAACTTCATTTTTTATGTTCCTTTTTTAGATAATACTCCCTCCGTCCCATAATGTAAGACGTTTTTTGACACTAGACTAGTGTCAAAAAACGTCTTACATTGTGGGACGGAGGGAGTATTATTTAAGTAGAAATTACACTTGTATGTAAGTATTTGAAGTCTCTGCACAAGTTAGTAGCTTTTCATCAATTTTTGGTCACCTATTTCTGTGCACATTCATAAACTCATAAAGCATCACTCACCATCTTTTGGATATGCATCTTTAGTTCAGTGATAGTTTCATACTTTGTGCTGTAAACTTGATTTAGGAAATTTACCGCATCAAGCTTCCTGGCAAACCCACAGATATTGGAGAGGGCAAACCTGAAAATCAAAATCATGCCATAATTTTCACCAGGGGAGAAGCACTCCAGGCCATTGATATGAATCAGGTACAGTTTCCATTTCCACAGTGCACGTGTTCAATTCAGCTTAACTTGTCGAAGAAGGTCAACCAGGCCAATAATGTAGGCTTGTGTGGTCTGCTGCTGTGATTTGGTTCATTCCTATCCGTCCTTGGCTTCACCACTCAGATTTGTCAACCATTAGTAAATTTTGAGGCAGCCGTCCTTGGCCTCACCACTCTGATTTGTCAACCATTAGTAAATTTTGAGGCAAAACTGGGTAAACTGCACTTGGTCGACATTGTCCAAACACACCTCAAAACAGTCCCTATCTAATTGTACTACTGAATCGTGCTCATTTGCTGGCACACACTCTTCTCTGCCCAAACACACTAAAAATCATGTTGACATGCCGGCATACACTGTTGTGGTATTTCCCAATGTTTTTGTTCTGATACCAATTCCGCGTTAGATTTGAAGAGAAACAACGATAATCTGCAATGCAGACCAGCTGGTCAATATATTCATGTAGGAGTCATAGAGGAACTATGTGGAACCAGTTGAAAATAACCTAAAGTTCCTAACTGTTCCTGCATATTTTTAGAGTAACAGGACAATGGGTAATAAATTAGTGGTAACTTTTGCCCCTTTACTTCTAGGATAATTACCTTGAAGAGGCATTTAAAATGAGAAATGTGCTGGAGGAGTTCGGGAGTGACAAATATGGAAAGAGCAAGCCCACTATATTAGGTCTTCGGGAGCATATTTTTACTGGAAGGTCTATCCATCTATCCATAGTTCTGTCCAATTTTTGTTCATGCCATTTATGCTATCCCCCCCCATATAAGTAACTTTTTTTCCTTTCTATCTAGTGTTTCATCACTTGCTTGGTTTATGTCAAACCAAGAGAACAGCTTTGTTACGATTGGACAGCGTGTTTTGGCCAATCCTCTCAAGTATGTGATCCTCTTCTCATTGTCATTTCCACGTACTAGCTGTTAATCCAATGCTTTTAGTTAGAATGAGAATCTATTTGAGGCCGATGACCATGGGGAATGTACTTGCAATCTATTCAGATTTATCTTGTGAGGAATTCGTGCTAAAAGACTTATAGTTGTAGATTAAATTATAAAAGTAAATTACATTATAGATTTGTCTTACGAGGAATTCATATTTATAAAATAGATTAAATTACGTACATTCTCTACACTAAATTCCTAATCTGTCAAATACAGTTGTAGTCTAGTACGAATAATATAATGTGCTACCAAGAAGGCAAGAACTTTGGAATCTTTTATGTAAAATTAGAGATCGTAAGTCTGATATAAAGATTTAAAGTTCCATTAGTTATTGTTTGACTAAAGAAGAGCAAACAGTACCCTCTTAAGGCCATATCGATCCAAATTCCAGGCAGTTTGTAGCTTTTTTTCGACTAAGGGAGATTTTATTGACTCTCGACGTCGCATCAAGACGTTACAGTCAGTTTTTAGCTAAAATGTACTTTTGCTCTAACCACTAATTGCTATTTTGCTAAAAGATTATCCTGAAACCATGTTTTCATAAAGTGACACTTGTATGTAGCTAGTGATACTTTCGAATCTTTTCCCACCCAGTCCTTCTGGGAACCAATAATAAGTCACTAGGTGTTGTCAACTACGCTATTATTATTTTAGGGAGTATGATGGTTTAGTTAGTGGGAAAAAGAGCTATTCAAGATGTTTGAAAAGTTGTTGCATGTGACATCCTGGCTTAATAGGATGATAGACTACTCATATCAACAAGGTGCACCTATAAGTCACTAGATGTTGTTAACTAGGCTATTATGATTTTAGGGAGTATGATGGTTTAGTTGGTAGGAAAAAGAGCAATTCAAGATGTTTGAAAAGTTGCTGCATGTGACATCCTGGCTTAATAGGATGATAGACTACTCATATCAACAAGGTGCACCTTCTTTTCCGGTAGCCCCATCCGAAAGGAACCTCAAAGTTAAGCGTGCTTGGTTGGGAGCAATTTGAGGATGGGTGACCAACCGGGAAGTTGATCCCGGGTGTGCATGAGTGAGGACAAAGTGCGAAGGAAAGACTAGTGTTGGTCTTTGTGGTCAGTCTAGATCCCAGGCGCAGCGGCCAGGAACTGGTGGGTTTGGTCAGGGCATTACATTGCAGTACTATGTCAGACCATGGTGGATAACTGTACCATGCACCAAGGTAACCAACAGAATTATGAGATGAAAGCAGCAGCAGCAACAGCAACAATAGCAACAATAACAACAAAGCCTTTAGTCCGAAACAAGTTGGGATTAGGCTAGAGCTGAAACACATGAGATCTTGAAACCAACTCATGGTTCTGGCACGTGATAGCTATCTTCCACGCACCCCTGTCCACGGCTAGTTCTTTGGTGATATTCCAGTCCAAAGCAAGGATCAGTAAACTTTTTTGGTCACTAGATAATTGCCCGTGCATTGCAACGGGATATAAATATTCTAGTGAAGTAATCACTTATGAAATCCTGTCCATGATATGCCTACCTAGGTAAATTTTAGATCTTATTTTGTAATCACTTATTTGGTAAAACTTATTGGCTTACCAAAGGAAACATAATTTCATTTGGTAAGTCAATAAAAGGTGGGACAGTTAAGACGGTTTTCAAGGAACACCCGTGAAAAAAACAAGAGATAGGAGGGAAAAATCAAATGGAAAGAGGCAGTACGAACGTACGTAAGGTTGGACGAAGCACTCTGGCTTGGATAAAAAGGAATGTTATTCTTTTTTTAAGTAGTATGGAGATGTTTGTATCTTCATGTATGTAAGATGCACCATTTTTCTTTTGATTATGAGGCTTTGTATCTCTCTAACGGTCTAACCCATTGTAATGTACCACAGGGTTCGGTTCCATTATGGCCATCCTGATATTTTTGATAGACTCTTCCATATTACTAGGGGAGGCATAAGTAAAGCTTCCAAGACTATAAATTTAAGCGAAGATATCTTTTCAGGTAAGTCTACATGTCTTATGAACGTTTCAGCCATCCCTTACCTAACATGCATTTATTGAATACAATTTCTTAGGTTTTAATTCAAC